>NC_057864.1:493631715-493906715 GCF_019393635.1 Dromiciops gliroides | reverse complement strand
GAGCACCAGCCCTGGATTCAGGAGGACCTGAGTTCAAATCCGGGCTCAGACACTTAACACTTACTAGCTGTGTGACCCTGGGCTAGTCACTTAACCCCCATTGCCTCATTAAAAAAAATTAAGCACAATGTTTCTAATAAATAATAACTGCACCCCTGGGACCCAGGCTGTGATGGGTAAGCATTTGCATCCTCTTGCCTTGACCCACCCCACCCCTTTGCTACTTCCTAGGCCTCCATGTGAGGTATTCCTAGGGACCTTTCCCCATGACTTCTTTTCCAGCTTGAGCTCTGAGATCAATAATCACATCAACACTGCCGTTCCTGGAAAGGATGTGTCTCTGTGACATTGTCCTGTGACTCTATTGCTCATTCTCTTTGATGTCTTTGTTCATAACAGCCTTCCCTGAACACCACTAGGCAGCAATATTTCTATCAGATCTTTTTGTGGTGGCTAAGAATTGGAAATCAAAGGAATGGCCATCAATTGAGGAATGGCTAAAGGAGTGGTAGTATATGGTTGTGATGAAATATTAGTTGTGCTATAAAAAATGACAAGCAAACAAAAAACCAAAACAAACAAACAAAAAAGGAGGTGGCTAGGTGGCACAGTGGATAGAGCACCAGCCCTGGAGTCAGGAGTACCTGAGTTCAAATCCGGCCTCAGACACTTAACACTTACTAGCTGTGTGACCCTGGGCAAGTCACTTAACCCCAATTGCCTCACTAAAAAACAAAATAAAACAAAAAAACCAAACCAAAACAAAAATGACAAGCAAGATGATTTCAGAAAAACCTGGAGAGACCTACATGAACTGAGGTATAGTGAAATGAAAAGAACCAGGAGCACATTGTACACAGAAACAGCCATACTGTTTGATACAGAATTGTGAATGACTGAGCTATTCTCAGCAATACAATGATCCAAGACCATCCCAAAGGACTAATGATGAAGTATAGTATCTACTTCCAGAGAAATAACTGATATTGATTGAACACCAACTGAAACATGTTTTTTTCACTTTCTTTTGAATCTTCTTCTAAAAAGTGACTAATATGGAAATGTTTTACATAATTGTACATGTATAACCTACATTTGATTGTTTACCCCCTCAGGGAGGGAGGAGAGGGGGAAAAGATCGAGGATAGAATTTGAAACTCAAAACTTTAAATAAAATGTTAATTTAAACAAACAAATAGGTTCTCCTCACACCTTTGTTAATGTTTTTGGGATATAGACCTAGCAGTGGTATTGCTAGATCAAAGGGTAGGTTCATTTTTATAGCTCTTTGGTATAGTTCCAAATTTCCCTCCAGAATGGTTGGTTCAATTCACAGCTCCACCAACAGTGTATTAGTATTCCAGTTCTCCCACATCCCCTCCAAAATCCAACATTTTCCTTTTTTGTCATATAAGCCACTATGATAGGTGTGAGATTGTATCTTAGAGTTGTTTTAATTAGCAGTTCTCTAATCAATAGTGATTTAGAGCATTTTTTTCATATGACTATAGATAGCTTTGATTTTTTTCTACTGAAAACTGCCTATTCATCTCATTTGACCATTTATCAATTGGGGCATGACTTGTATTTTATATGTTTGACTTAGTTCTCTATATATTTGAGAAATGAGGCCTTTATCAGAGATACTTGTTGCAAAGTTTCTTTCCCAGTTTCCTGCTTTCCTTTTAATTTTGGTTGCATTGGTTTTGTTTGTATAAAAGGTTTTTAATTTTATATAATCAAAATGACCTATTTTACATTTTGTAATGCTCTCTATATTTTCTTTGCCCCTAAACTGTTCTCCTGGGGGGCAGCTAGGTGGCGCAGTGGATAAAGCATTGGCCCTGAATTCAGGAGTACCTGAGTTCAAATCTGGCCTCAGACACTTGACACTTATTATCTGTGTGACCCTGGGCAATTCACTTAACCCTCATTGCCCTGTCAAAAAAAATAATAATAAAATTTTAAAAAATCTTCTGTCCATTTTATGTCATCTTGGTATATGGTGTGAGATGTTGGTCTATACCTAGTTTCTGCCATACCGTTTTCCCAGTTTTCCCAGTTTTCTCAGCAGTTTTTGTCAAATAATGAGTTTTTGTTCCAAAAGCTTGGATCTTTGGGCTGATCATATTATAGATTACAATGGCCTTTTACTACAATCCATTCTGCTCATCCACCACTCTATTTCTTAGCCAGGATTAGATTATTTTGATAATTACTACTTTACAATACAGTTTGAGATCTGAGTATTAAATCACCTCGATGGTTACAACTTTGTAATAAAGTTTGAGATCTGATACAACAAGATCTCCTCCTTTCCCACTTTCTCCCCTTAAAGCCCTAGGTAATCAGAATACTGCCTGCTGCTCTTCTGGCCTCTAGAGGAGCCAATGGAAACTCATTTGTTTTGTTTTGATATTTGGGTCTTCACAGCCTGGCTCTAGCCCCTTCTCACCATATTAATCCCTGTCAGGCCATCCATAGCCTTTTTTTGAATGATCAAAGATGACTTTACAAAGATTTCATGTGTAACTTCATTCTAAATATACAGCTCATTTAGAAGTCTCCAGCCAGATCTTGCTTACACTGTCTTAAAAGGAAAAAGGCACCCAGAGCTGTGCAAGGCATCATAAAATGACATTTATTTCCATGCGGTTGAGAAAAGAGGGCTGGATAGGGAGGAATATTAAATATCAACATTTTAGACATATAACAGTGTTATCCAATATATTATCATGATACATATATATATATATACATATACCATACATACACACACACACACACACACACACACACACATATATATGATTAAGAAAAAGAAAATATCCACTGTCAGGTCAAATGAGTTCAAGATAATGAAAAAAAACATTTTTTTGGAGAGAGTAGCCTGAAGTCTTTAATTGTACTGTTGTGCATTGATTTTGGAAGTAACTTAAAATGTAATTAAATGCCACACACTATCCCACTCAGGAAACCCAACTCAAACTGAATTAAGAAGAGTCTACATACCTTACCTTTACCTACGAGTCTGTTAATGAAAAGTATGGACAAAGAGGGCTGCTAGGTGGTGCAGTAGATAAAGCACTAGCTCTGGATTCACTTGATACTTACTAGCTGTGTGACCCTGGGCAAGTCACTTAACCCTCATTGCCCCCCCCCCAAAAAAAGGAAAAAGAAAAGTATGGACTAATTGCTTTCAAAAACAAATTTTTTCTTAACTCCTCCTGGAAAAATATTATTGATTTGGAAAAGGGTTGGTTTCTTCTTTTTCCTTTCCCCTATTTACAATAGTGTCAGTTTAGGTAGATCTCATCCATTATAGTTTCTGTGAATTGATGTGTTAAAATATATCTCTTGGCTTCATTTGGTTTTTCGCTCTGAGTATATTTGCTGCTGGATTCACTTCACATGCCTTCGTGCCATGGAATTGATGATAGAGGAGATAAAATAGCACACTGTGACAATGACTAGCTTTTTAAAATCCAGGACAAGCAGTTTTCCCCATGTGGCACACCCTCCTCTGTCTTGTGGTTAAGCTCCTGGTGCTATGCTCCCAAGGACTCTCAAAAAGGATTCCACAGAGAAGGACCTAGGACTGGGGACAACCACAGTGAGAGCAACCATTTTTTCTACTCTGTGTTTGCTGAAAGATAGAATACCGAAGACTTTCTGGATGTGCATCTTAACTACTGTTTTCCTGATAAGGGTTGAAACAAGGAAGATCTGAAAGGGAACAAGGAAGCGTCCACATATTCTTCCTTCCAGATCAGACAGAAGGTTTGGAATTGAAGCACGGGCCAAAATTCCAAAAAACTCCCGCCTTGTGTACCATGTTCTGAACTGCCAACTTAGCCAGACATGCAGAGCCTTGTGCAGAACCTGCTTGTTCCTGCATTTCTTCAAATTCCTAGCCCTCCCCCTCAATCCCTGACAGCTTGGCTGCCCTGGCCATCGATGAAGGGAGTAACTCTGCAGCGGCTGGGCCAGCTCCCCACGTGGAGTCTTCAGGACTAACTTCTGAGATGTTGGTCCACAAAGAAATAGATCCTTCCATGTGGTGAACCCAGCAAGGCCAACCCCCTCCCAGCACATTCAGAAAGGCTTAGGAAGTTCCAGGCTCTATCTTAGAAAGTTCATGGGCATGAATGTTGCAAAGAGACTTGCTACCTCTTTCATAAAGCTTTCTCTTACTGGTCACTCACAGTCATACCAACTCAGAAACCAGAAGAGCTAGACAAGACTTTAGAAGCTATGTTGCCCACTTTTTCACAAACCGCTTTATCTGTAGTATGTATTAGTTTTCAAATATATTGACAGAATCTCTAAATATTTGTCCTAGATGATGAAAGTCCAGCTCTACTGAATCCCCAGGAGCATTTAAGATCCTTGAGGACAGGGATAATTTAATTTTTCCTTTGGATCCACGGTAACTTGCACATAATAAATATTCACTGATTGACTCAATTGACTGAAGACTTGTGAGTGTGTACAATGGTGGAAAGCAATTTAGAAATACACCAATATAGGTACTAAATCCTTTGACCCAATTATCCCATTGCTAGGCCTATGCCCAAAAGACATCAAAGAAAGAAGAAAACTTCTTTCATAGATAAAGATATGTTTAGCAGCTCTTTTTTTGTGTTGGCAAAAGCTAGAACTCCATCCTATGGAGGAATGGCTGAATAATACTGTGGTATTTGAATATGAAGGAATACTAGCATGCTATACAAACTGAGGAAATGGATGATTTCAAAGAGACTTAGATAAATTGAGGCAGAGCGAAATGAGTGGAATTAGAACAGTTGATGTTATAACGACAGTAGTATAAAAAGAATAATTATCGCCGTTGCATACAGCAGGGTTTTAATTATACAAAGTTTCTGTATGGTACTTCAAAAGTTACATTGCTTAGCTACGTCTTCCCCTGAACTATTTTGTTCCCTTCTGCACATTACACAAAAAAAAGGAAAAAAGAGAGAAATAAAAACGTTTTATTGAAAAAAAGAATAGTTTGATGACCTCTAAAAACTAATAAAAAATGAAACGAGCAAGAGGAGCAGAGTAATTGATATGATTACAAAAGCACTTTAAAACAAACCCCTTTGGGGGCAGCTAGGTGGCGCAGTGGAGAAAGCACCAGCACTGGAGTCAGGAGGACCTGAGTTCAAATTCGACCTCAGACACTTAACACTTACTAGCTGTGTGATTCTAGGCAAGTCACTTAACCCCAATTGCCTCACCCCAAATAAACAAACAAACAAATAAATAAATAGATAAATAAATGAATAAATAAATAAATAAATTCTCGTTTCTTTTTTTTTTCGGGGTAATGGGGGTTAAGTGACTTGCCCAGGGTCACACAGTTAGTAAGTGTCAAGTGTCTGAGGCTGGATTTGAACTCAGGTATTCCTGAATCCAGGGCTGGTGCCTTATCCACTACGCCACCTAGCTGCCCCTCGTTTCTTTTCTTTTCTTTTTGTTTGTTTGTTTTTCAGGCAATGGGGGTGAAGTGACTTGCCCAGGGTCACACAGCTAGTAAGTGTCAAGTGTCTGAGGTCGGATTTGAACTCAGGTACTCCTGAATCCAGGGCCAGTGCTTTAAACACTGCGCCATCTAGCTGCCCCCCACCCTCATTTCTTAAAAAAAAAAAAAAACAACAAAAAACAAACAAAAAAACACCTTTGAAACTCCTAAGAACGATTATCAACATAATGAACATTCATGGTTCCAGAGGATGATGAAGATACATTCTGTCTATCATAGAAATGGGGTGGATTCAGAGTGCAGAGTGAACTGCAGCTATTTTCATATACAGCTATTTGATTTACTTGTCTGTGCTTATTTAATAGAACACGTTTTACATTCTTTTCTTTTTTTCCAGTGGAGTAGAGAGGAGAAGGAAGAGGAAATACATCCCAGTTAATTTTTTTTTAAATAGGGAAGTGGGGTGGTTGCTAAAGGTGTGAAATGTATGCACTTTCAGGTTTCATTATGGTAAAATATTCGTTTAACTTGTTTGGCTTTGTTACAAGAGATCTCTCATAAAGTGAGAGTAACCTATTAATGGGATGTAAAAGAAAAATATCAATAAAACTTCAAAAAATAAATGGACTAGGGGCAGCTAGGTGGCGCAGTGGATAAAGCACTGGCCCTGGATTCAGAAGACCTGAGTTCAAATCCAGCCTCAGACACTTGAGACTTACTAGCTGTGTGACCCTGGGCAAGTCACTTAACCCTCATTGCCCCGCAAAAAAATAAAAAAATAAATGGACCAAAGACACATTGAGGTAAAATATAGAGAACTGTCTATGTTCATCCCCACAAATGCTAATTGACCATATAGATATATATGGATGTGTATGTATGTGTGTATGTGTGTATATTTGTGCATTGTGTGTATGTATATGTGTGTGTGTGCACGTGTATATGTGTGTATGCATGTGTATGTGTGTATAGTGGGGTATTTGGATCCTGCCCAGGACTGACCACGCCTTCAGGCAGTGGGGCCAAAGGGGTCACTGTTACCTGAAAACTAAAAAATTCATATTTGCAACATGGGGAAGGAATAGCAATAATGTTGACATTTTCAGATAGAAAATATATGTTCAGCATCTTGCTTCTGAAATTGAAAATAATCCTGGTCGGGGAGGGAATGGATATTTAACAAAATAAATTACTTTTAAGCATTCTGAATAAAAAAAAAATTGATCTCCAAATACAAGAGTCAAGGGAAACATAAAAAAAGATAAACAAACAACAAGAAAGAGAAACCGCAAGAGATTCAATAAGGTTAAACAAGATCAGATTTGTAGCTCTTAAGGATTTTATTACTAAAAGAACCAGTATACAGAGACAGAGGGTGTGGAGATAAGGTGACTTTGATGGGGTGACACCCTCAAAAGCAAAATAACAGTGTGAGAAAGATGATCGCTCTGGAAAGTGAAGGGGGAGATAGAATGGGGTAAAGTATCTTACCAAAAAAGAGACATGAAAGTGCTATTAGAATGGAGGGGAAGAAGGGATGGGGCAGGCAAAGATTAAGCCTTTGTCTCATCAGGATTGGCTCAAAGAGAACACTGTGCACAGAGACAGCCATATTGTCTGATGAAGAACTCTGAATGACTGAACTATGCTCAACAACGCAAGGATCCAAGACAATCCCAAAGGACTCATGATGACACATAGTATCTACCTCCAGAGAAAGAACTGATATTGATGGAACAGACTGAAGCAGGCTGTTTTTACTTTCTTTTATTCAAGTTTTCTTATACAAAATTACTAATAAGGTAATGTTTTATGTAATTGCACATGTATAACCTACATCTGAGTGCTTACTTCCTCAGGGAAGGGAGGGAAGGGGGGATAGAATTTGGAACTCAAAACCATAAATAAAAGTGTTTATTATTTTTAAAAAAGGGGGGCAGCTAGGTGGCACAGTGGATAGAGCACCAGTCCTGGATTCAGGAGGACCTGAGTTCAAATCCGGCCTCAGACACTTAACAATTACTATCTGTGTGATCCTGGGCAAGTCACTTAACCCCAATTGCCTCACCAAAAAAAAAAAAAAAAAAAGAATTGCCTCAAAGAGGGAATAATGTGCAAATTCGGTTGCATAAAGAAATCTATTTTAGCATATAAGGAAATAAAAAGGGATGGGAATAATAGAAGGAAAGGGATAGATAAAAGGGAGGATGGGTTGGGGGAGGTGATAATCAGAAGTAAAACACTTGTGAGGAGGGACAGGTTGTGAGTGAGTTTCTTGTACAAAACAGCTGATAAGGAAATGTTGTACATGAGTGTACAAATATCACCTATATTTGCTTGCTTACTGTCTCAGGGAGGGGAGGGGAAGGTGGGAGAGATATAATTTGGAATTACATTTTTTAAAATGTTGAAAGATTGTTTTAACGTGTAATTGGGGGAAAATAAAATATGCATATTTAAAAAACCATATGTTCATCACATGGCAGCTGCTTCTAAGGTTTCCTATGAACTTGGATTTTATTTTGTTGTGGTCATTCAGTCATTTTCAGTGGCATTCAACTCTTTGTGACCTTATTTGGGGTTTTCTTGGCAAAGATACAAGACTGCTGCCATTTCTTTCTCAAGCTCATTTTATTGGTGAGGAAACTGAGGCAAACAGGCCTAAGTGACTCGTCCAGGGTCAAGCAGCTAGTAATTGTCAGAGACCAGATTTGAGCTCAGGAAGAAGAGCCTTCCTGACTCCCTGACTGGCACTTTATGGACTATGGTGCCACCTAGCGACCCTCAATTTTATAGGCTCGTAGATTTAGAAACTGAAGAGCCCTTAGAAGTCCCTGAGTCCAGGCTCATTTTACAGATGATGAAACCGATGCCAAGAGAGTGGGCATCTCTGTCCATTAAGCCACTCTCCCAGCATCACACAGTGAGAAAATGTTTGAATTCGAGTCTCCAGGACTTCAGGTTGCTTCTCATCATTTATCAAATGCGGGGAGGGACCTTCAATCTATGAGCCTGTGGGCATTTGACCAAATACCCAAAGACTCATTGAAGAAGCCCAAGTCTGTGTATTACATCTCCCTTATTGGACCAAAGAGGCAAATAAACAGCAAAAAAGTTAAGTCCTTTACCCACGGACACACAATTGGTCAGTAGCAGCATCAGGACCTCTGATTCCTAAGGACCTGAAGGATGCTAGAGGCTATGAGAACACAAAGGAATCACGGCAAACAGCATGTACAAGCAAAACCCCTCAGATAACTCCTGCCTCGATCCGACTCTGCAGTTCTGTTTGATTCAGAAACCATCACAAAACTTACAAGGCACTCTTCTCAGCACAGCCTGGTTTACTAAATGTTTGGGGACTAATGAAAAAGGTAACCAGATTTTCTCTTAGAAACAAGATACTCCAATTTACCTACTGAGTGACACCTGTAATGTTGGCTAATGTGTCACATACCAACCTGAGAAAGCTGCTTGGCACTGGCACAGTTGATGCCCCCAATGAAGACCATGTTTGGCATGATAGGCGTAGGGTAATCCAATACAAAGTCAGTTCTTATAAGCCACACTGATCCATAGCTCAGAACATCCATTATACTCATGTCTTTCTGAAAGAGTTCTGATGCCAGGTTTTTATAGGGTTTCGCATATACTGGGCACAGCACATTCAAGGTCAAAGGGAATACAATGTTCTTTACCCACTGTATGAACATCATTTGGTCCGTGTTGCCTGTGTTACATCTGGGGATATAGGAAAATGGCTTAGGGCACTGAATGCTTTCAGTATCTAAACGACACGGGAGTGTTCGCAAGAAGTAAAGAGCTGGAATGGACAGATACTGTGCCACAAGGGCTCCACAGGGAGTAAAGGGATCAGTTAAAATAGCATCATAGTGGGCCTCTTCCAGGGACTTCAGCAGCTCCTTATTATAGCCCAAGTCTGCACAAAAGCTGAAATACATGTCAGCCATCGTCTTCAAGAGTGTAACTGTGTCAAAAAATCTCTTGAGCAAAGGTTCTGGCTCAAAGGTCTAGTGGAAATTAGACTTCGTTAAGTTTTGAAAACTGTCCTTGCTGAAATTGACTGGAAAGGTCTCCAAAGAGTAGAATGGCTCTTCTCTGATGTGCAGAGACCGCTCCGACGTCAGGACAACACTTTCATGGCCTCTCAGGCTGAGTTCCTGAACCATTTTGCTCATGCTAAGCCAAGGGCTGCCATCTTCAGGGAACACCAGCAGCTTGCCCTCTTTGAGAAAGCCCAGGCAGGCAGCGCAGAAAACCAACCTCATCAGAGCCCAGGGCCAGGTTCGGAACCCTATGGTCATCTCTGCAAAGTCCAGGATCCTTAAGGAAGAGGAGGGTCTGTAAGCTCTTCTCTGTTCCTTTTCATAGTCCGGCATTTTTTTTTTTGACAACCCTGTACATTACTTTTATCTGGTCATGGGAGCAATCACTTCAAGGAGGCAAAAGGTAATGGGAAGATAAGCAACACCACTATTGGGTCTTTTCCCCAAAGAGATCATAAAAAAGGGAAAAGAACCCACATGTACAAAAATATTTATAGCTGCTCTTTTTGTGGTGGCAAGGAATTGGAAATTGAGGGGCTGCTCATCAATTGGGGAATGGCTGAACAAGTTGTGGTATATGAATGTAATGGAATTCTATTGTGCTGTAAGAAATGATGAACAGGAGGAGTTCAGAGAAACCTGAAAGGACTTGCATGAACTGATGGTGAGTGAGATGAGCAGAACCAGGAGAACATTGTACACAGTATCATCAACATCATGTGTTGATCAACTGTGATAGATTTGATTCTTCTCAGCAATACAAAAGTATAAGATAGCTCCAAAGGACTCATGATGGAAAATGCTCTCCAAATCCCAAAAAAAAAAAAAAAAAAAGAACCGTGGAATCTGGATTCAGATTGAACCATACTATTTCTTTTGTTTTTAGTGCTGTTGTTTTTCTTTTTGGAGATATTTCCTTTTTGCTCTGATTCTTCTTTCACAGTAAAACTAATGCAAAAAAATGTTTAATGTGATTGTACATATATAACCTATATCAGATTATTTGCTGTCTTGGGGAGGGAGGAAGAAAAATGTGAAACTAGAAATCTTATAAAAACAAATGTTGAAAACTATGTCTCCATGTAACTGGAAAATAATAAAATATTTTTGTAATTTAAAAAAAGGTAATGGGAAGAGAGACTGAACTTTTGGTTCTTCATGTAAATAACCAATCACATTAATCATTAAGAGAAATGTCAATCTCTCTCTCTCTCCCTATCCATGGATCTCTCCTCCTATGGACCAAAAATATATTTAGAGCAAAACTGTCTTGATAACACATGTCCTTCTTGATGACAGCAACCCCAATTTGGAGGTGCAAGGGCATTTAGAAATTGTCTTATCCAGTTCCCCCATTTTATAGAAGAGAAACGGAGGCAAAGGGAAGGGAAAGGACTTGCCCAGGAACTTGGCTGCTCACTCTCATTCCAATTTTCTTCTACCTTATCTCCCCATTTTCCATTAATGAGTGCTTTGCACAGATTGAATTTCCTTCCTGATGACTTCATCCTTATTCTCTTTTGATGTGGTTTCTGTTCCCATCTGACTTGACTTTTCTGCTGCACTGGTTACTGGTGCCCTCCCCTCCTTACCTTGTGTTTCTCTCTCCCATTTTTTGTTCTGCTCTTATCCTCCTCCTTCCTCTCTACCTTCCTCTTTGGTTTTCCATCTGTGTTTTATTTATTTATTTATTTTTGGTGAGACAATTGGGGTTAAGTGACTTGCCCAGGGTCACACAGCTAGTAAGTGTTAAGTGTCTGAGACCGGATTTGAACTCGGGTCCTCCTAAATCCAGGGCTGGTGCTCTATCCACTGTGCTGCCTAGCTGCCACTCCATCTGTGTTTAATTCTTGAAAGACCCCAAGGCTTCTTGAGCCCTCTGTTGTTCAGTTGTAAGGTCCTAAAGTAAGGGACCCTGCTCTCCTTTCTCAAAATTCTTTGTCAACTGCCCTCTGAAAGTCTATGTCAGATCAATTCTGCTTGTGTATCATGATGAGAAGACACAATTGTAACTCAGAGCTGGAGTCAAGATGGCAAAGAGAAGCCAAAAATTTGCCTGAGCTCTCTCAAACTTCCCTGGGAAACATTAAATTAACCCTCTAAATGGATTCTAGAGCTTCAGAACCAACAAAAAAAGATGGAGTGAAACAATCCTCTATCTTAAGATAACCTAGAAAGTCTTTAAGAAAAGTCTGTCTCATGTGGGTAAAAGGGGAGTGCAGGACAGCACAGAGGGTGTCTGGGCAAGTAAGCAGAAGGCTCTTAGCCACAGCATAGATTCATGTAGCTGAGAACCCCCAGTCCTGGCTCAGCAGGCTAGTGGCACAGTAGGCCCATTGTGAGATCCTCAGTCCCAATGCAGAAGGCAATCTGCCAGCTGGGGTATCTGTTACACAATAGGTATAACTAGGCCAGTGCACTGAACAAGCCTTGAGCTGCTGAGGCCTCAGAGCAGAAAGCCAGTGATTAGGTCCCTGACCAATAGCAAAAGAAGCTTGGGATAGTAGCCCTGTGCCCTAGGAGCAGAGCTCAACTGTAAAAGGCACAAAATAGGTTAAAATACGAGTAAGGAACAAAAGAACCCTCACAATAGAAAGCTACTATGGTGAAAGGGAAGACCAAAACACAAACTCAGAAGAGGACAACAGTGTCAAAAGGCCTACATGTGAAGCCTCAAAGGGGAAGATGGATTGGTTTCAAGACCAAAAAGCCCTTTTGGAAGAGCTCAAAAATGATTTTATAAATCAAATAAGAGATGTAGAAGAAAAATTGGGAAAAGAAATGAGTTATGCAAGAGAGAGTCAATAGTTTGGAAAAAAGAAGGACAAAAATTGACTGAGGAAACAACTTTAAAAATATAATTGACCAGACAGCTAGGTAGCGCAGTGGATAAAGCATTGGCCCTGGATTCAGGAGGACCTGAGTTCAAATGCGACCTCAGACACTTGACACTTACTAGCTGTGTGACCCTGGGCAAGTCCCTTAACCCCAATTGCCTCACACCCCTCCCCAAAAAATTTAAAAATAATTAATTTTAAAAATACAATTGACAAAGTGGAAAAGGAGGTGAAAAAGCTGGCTGGGGAAAATAATTCCTTAAGAATCAGGATTGGGCAGATGGAAGCTAATGACTCAATGAGACATCAGGAAGCAATAAAGCTGATGAGGAATTTTATGTTTTTTTTTCTATTGTGATGAGAAACCCAGATCACCAATGGGTAGCCTGAAAGTTGTGTCCTGAAATGTAGGTAGACCTAAAGAAAGTCCTTGATCCAGTTAGACAGCAGCAGCATTTCTAGCAGGACATGGGCAAGAACCATCCTGGATGAGAAAGTATGTGATCTGAGCTACCGGAGGGAAAGAGTGGCACAGACCCCCCAAAGCATAAAAATACAGGCTTATTTTTCCCACTTCCTTGAACAAAACAATCTCACCTGATATCGTACCTCTCACCTGGTGTTGCACCACTCAGGTTTCCACACCACACCAACAGGCATAAGATGATCAACTCCTTGAATGCAGGGATCCCATTTCTTTGATCATACCCCTAATCTCTAAAATCTATTTATATGCTGAGTGCTTCTTTTACTTTTATATCCACACCTTCAAATGACTATGGGACTTCTTGAACTGCTATCCCAAAGACATCTTAAACTCAAAATGTCCAAAACTGAAGTAATCCTATTCTCCCCATACTCTCACTTTTAAACTTCCTTTTTACTGTCAAGCGCATCAACATTACTTCTCCCCAGCCCAAGCAGACAGGCTGAAAACCAAGGTGTCATCCTCAAATTCTCACTCTCTTATTCACCCCCTATTACCATTTGGTCACTGAGTCTTCTCAATTCTGCCTCAGAAGCATGTCTTGGACATGCGCCCTAAACTCTGCCATTGCCACCACGCTGGTATAGGTCTCATCACCACATTCAAAGCCCTACCTCAGCAGCCCCCTCCTACACTTCCAGTCTTAGTCTTGCTCCTTAGTCCCTGACACATACTTTTGGATCCAGTGACTGGCCTCCTGGCTGTTCCACAAACCACATCCTCCATTACTCAGGTATGGGAACTTCCTCTTGCTGTCCCTCATGCCTGGAAAGTTCTCCTTCCTCCACTCCAACTACTGACCTTCCTGGCTTCTTTTATGCTCCAAACAAAATCCCCCCTTCTGTGGGAAGCCCTCCCTAATTCCACTTCATTCTCTTTAATTATTTCCCACTTATCTTCTATACAGCTTGCTTTGCCCATATTTATGTTGTCTCCCTTATTAGACTGTGAGCTCCTTGAGAGCAGTGTGATGAAATAATGGGATTTCTCAGATACTCAAAGACCCACCTGGAGATTAATCTAGACTGATTGAATCAAGTGAGAATGATTGACTGCTGATTAGCCTACTTCAAGTTAACTGGATTGTAATCACACCTGGCTAGCACTTAAGAAGGTATTGTTCTCAGAAACTAGACTGTGAACTCAACTTGAGAACTCCTTCAAAACCAATGGATTTGGATGACACCAACCAATCGGCTTGAAGCAGTGTGTAAGGACTGCCTCTGTTCCAGACCTATAAAAAGCTTCCACAATCAGCTTGCTGAAGAGTTCCTGATTAAAGCAGACTTGTGGAGGAGGACTTCAGGAAGAACCCAACCAGGCTGGAACTCTAGGCTAGGTAGGACTTTTTTTTAACTCCTTGTGAATACCTCTAGGCTTTAATAGACGTTTAATGCCCAAAGACTGGTGCTGAAGCTTCTAATTTAAGGCAACCACAATTTAGATTTTAAACATCACAGTTTGGCAACCACGAAGGGATTGCTGAACCCCTCAGCCTTCTGATCTTCACAGTGGGTAAGAAAATGCTTCATTTTTGTGGACTTTCTATTTTGATTTATTTTTACCTGCTTTTGCCTTTAACTAATAACTTTATAAAGCATTGGTATTATGAAAGAACTGAACTCTGGGTGTGCTGGTTCTTGTCCTGGTGGGCAGTTTGGGATTCGGTGAGTTTTATAAAGGAAAATAGACTAAGCTTAGATCTAAGATTATTCATTTGTATTCCTACTTTCCTATTTCCCTAATTGGTATCACCTTTTGTTGTCTAATTAATTCCCAAGCAATAAAAACTAATCCCTCACTGATTAAAGCTCAGAGGCTTCTTTTTCTTAGTGGTCTGGGATATATATATATATGAAGGAAAAGTTAAAAGGGGGAGTTTAATGCTCATATATCCAATTTTAAATCTCACAAGGTAAAGCACTGGCCCTGGATTCAGGAGGACCTGAATTCAAGTCCAGCCTCAGACATTTGGCACTTACTAGCTGTGTGTCCCTGGGCAAGTCACTAAACCCTCATTGCTGCCCCCCCTCAGGGAAAAAACATGTAATTGGGAACAATTTAACAAAACAAATAAAATAAATGTGAAAAATGATTTCTTTCTGTTCTGAACTTTTAGGATTTGTCCATTTTGCCTGCCCAAATTTATCACTTGCTCTTCTCCATATGGACCTTTCCCCAAGGATCATTCATGTAAAGATGGAGTGTATAAATCTGGTCCAATCCCCTCCTTATATAGATGAGGAAACTGAGGCCCAGAGAGAAGTGACTTACCCAAGGTCATTTGGAAAACAGCAGAGCTGGGATTAGAAACTAGGCCATAGATCCAAAGAGAATAGATGGAAAGAGGGGTAGGAGGGACCTTAGAGACCACCAAGTCAAAGTGCCTCATTGGGCACAGAAGGAAAATGAGAACCAGGAAGGAAATGTGACTTCCTCAGGTCACTCAGCTAGTACATAGCAGAGATGGAATGTGAACTTGGGCGCTCTGCCTTCCAGCCTGCTCTCTTGCCATTCTATTCCTTCCTTCCTCCTTCCTGCTCCCCCACTGGCCCCAGTGAATGTCCTGGTTGTTCCCTTTTTTAGAAATGCCACCCCCTTCTCTGTTGGCATACAGTCAGTCAGTCAGTCCTCTGGGTCAGCAGACATGCCCAGATTCAGGGCACCAGGGTCTTCTGTGTCCAGAACAGAAACAGTGTGATTGGCTGATTCAGTGATGGGGAAAGGTGCCATCCACTGTTTCATTTCAATGCATGTCAGTGCTAGCCAGCATCCACCACAGGCCAGGTCCTAGGCAGGGTTAAAAGACAGAAGAGCCCAAGAAAGCAAAACTCACAAACCTGTAGTAGTCTTTTCCTTTGCTTGCAGTTTATTCCTCCAATGAAGGCCATGTTGGGCATGAGGGGCCTGGGATACTCAAACACAAAATCATATCTCAACAGCCAAATGGATCCTTGTCCATAGAGGGATGGCAGGTCCACTTCCCTCTTGAGGAAGTCAGAAGCAATCTCCAAGTATTTTGTGTACAAGTCCTTGAAGAGAAGGGTCTCCAAATCACTGACCAGGAAGTTTATCACTCTCTGGTAGAAGGTCATGTGGTGAGAAAAGGCAGTGTAGCACCTGGGGATGAAGGACACAGGGTTGGGCGTCCTGCTCATCGCATGCTCCAGAGCACAGGGAAACCCTCGGAAAAAGTATACAGAAGGTATGGCCAGGTGCTCGGCCAGGATCAACCCACATGGCAAGGCTGGGTCTGTGAAGAGAGCATCAAACTTGCTTTCTTCCAGGTATCTGATGGTCTCTCGATTCTTCAGAAGGCTGTCACAGTTGAGGAAGTACATATCAATGACAAGCCGGACATTCCAGTACTCAGCCCAGGCTACATTCAGGAAAGATTTTTCTGCAAAGTGATTGTGGCCAAAGGTCTGGAAACGCTTCTCCAGTTCGGCCCGGGAGTAGGGGACTGGGTACAGTTTTCTTTTGTAGAATTTTGATTCTTTAAGGAGCAAATTGACTTCAGGCACTAGGACCACAGTTTCATGTCCCTTCTTACTGAGCTCTTCAATCACATCCCGCATACTGAGCCAGTGACTTCCATCTTGAGGGAAAACCAGGAGTTTCTTACTTGTAGCAGTGTCCAAGAATGTTAAGAAGAAAAGGCTCCCTGCTCCCCAATACAAAGGGAGAAAAATGTGAGCCCTCATCTTGGAAATACAGATAAATCTCTCTTCTCTTCCCACAAAGCTCCAGAGCAGATTTTGTCTCCAAGCCGACCTAAGTCCACTGGCTAATATTTACTTTTGATTGAGCATACAGAGTCTTGTTGGCAAGCATGGCCCATTCCTGAAATGATAACTGCCTCATTTCAACACCCACATCAGGTGTATATCAGCCTTTACTTTAGGGAGGGTCTCTAATGCCAAGTCACAGGGCTCTGTCCTCAGCCTTGCCTTGTGCAACAACTTTATGGGTAAACACACACACACACACACACACACACACACACACACACATATATATATATATATGTATATGTATATTGCGTTTGATAAGGTCGTGGTGGCCATAAAATGAGCTGAGATGGTTAATATGTTGGATGAGAACCAAATTTATTGTTGTTGTTGGTTTTTTTTTTTTTTAGTGAGGCAATTGGGGTTAAGTGACTTGCGAAGGGTCACACAGCTAGTAAGTGTTAAGTGTCTGAGGCCGGATTTGAACTCAGGTCCTCCTGACTCCAGGACTGGTGCTCTATCCACTGCTCCACCTAGCTGCCCCGAGAATCAAATTTAAATACTCCTCCATAGGCTGAAAGAATGGTCGAATTTTAAAATGTGATTTACATGAGGTGTAAATCTAAAGTCTTGTAACCCTTGGTATAAAAATATCAGCTGCACAAGTACAACCTAGAAACCACTTTAAAAATGACATGGTGAACTTAGTTGACCTGAAACTCAATGAACATCAGTAGTGAGAAGCAGAGGCGAGGTCACAGAACCTTAACTTCTTCAAAGAACCATAGTATGCAGCTGTAACTGGAGAAAGTGAAGAGTCTCCTTTTCTGTTGCCTTGATCAGACTCCATTCTGCAGTATCATGTTTATTCTGGGTGCCATATTTTAAAAAGAGGATTGATAAATTGGAGTGGGTCTTGAGAACTGTTTCTTAACTTGGGATCTGTCAACTTGAATTTTAGTATTTTGATATCAGGATTTCAACACAGTTCACTTCCTCTGTATTTTATTTCATGCATTTCAGAATATAATTCTGAGAAGGGCAGGCTCCATAAGGTTTCTGAGAGTGTCACTTAAGAGATCCAGCACTCAAAAAGTGCGAAGAACTCCAGCTCTAGGGGATGGTGAACAGCACCCCAAAGGATTAAGAAACCATATCACTGAGGGGAGGAAACCCTCAATGAAATAGATATCTTATCCTGGTCAAGAAAAGTCTTGACAAAGGAAAAGCAAGAACCAGAGGCTGACTTCACTATACATCCATTCATATAAGTCTTTCCAGGACTTTTGGGAATTGTCCTGTTTGTCATTTCTTATAGCCCAATAATATTCCATCACAATCACATACCACAGCTGGTTCAGCCATTCCTCAACTGATGGGCATTCCTTTGATTTCCAATTCTTAGCCACCACACACATATAAAAAAGCTGCTATAAATATTTTTGTACAAAAAAAGTCTTTTTTCTCCTTTTGGAGATGTCTTTGGGATATAGACCTAGCAGTGGTATTGCTGGATCAAAGGCTTTGCATGCTCTGGGGACCATGAAAGCTACAGAAATGCTTGGTCAATCCGCTATCAGTAGAAATTGATAAATTGACATATGCTTATCCACAGCTTGTGTCTATTGTAATTATTTTCACTGTTACAGGTGGTGTAGTGGATAGAGAACTGGCCTTGAAGTCAGGAGGACCTGTGTTCAAATCTGGCCTCATGCACTTGATACTTACTAGCTGTGTGACCCTAGTCAAGTCACTTATCCCTTATTGCCTCAAACATCTGGAGCCATCGCTAGTTGTTCTGGTGTATCTTAACACCGGACTCGGATGGCTCTGGAGGAATGAGGCTGTTGACTTTGCACAGCTCTCCCTCACTTAAATCCAATTCACTTCAAGTCATGACATCACCTCACCATGTTGTCATGGTCCTCATTGAGAACGAAGGACAAACAAGAACAACAACAAACCTTAGACCTTATCACAGTGCTTTGCTTATAGTGGATGCTTAACAAATGATTGTTGATTTACTGACTATTATTCACACACACACACACACACATACACACACATACACACATACATACACACATACACACACATACACACACACATACACACATACACACACACACACACACACACTTTTAATAGCAGGGAGTCATATATGGGGGCTGTACTTGTTCATAGAAAGACCTGGCTTTAAATTCTGCCTTCAACACTCACTAGGTATGTGACCCTGGGAAAGTCACTCATCTTCTATAATGGTTATTTTTTCTCATGTGTAAAATGGGGCGGTTCCTCTACTACCTCATCGCAATCCAATGAGATAGAATAGATTTGATTTGCAAATCCTTAATCATTGTATGCTTTTCATTATTAACACTATTAACATCATCATCATTATCATTATTAAAAGAAGATCCAGGTTGAAATGCTCCTTTTAACACCATCTGCTTATATAAATCCTCTTGTATAAATCCAGACTCCAGAAAACCCACGACAACTCAGACAATCCACTACAGTCACACCTGAACATTCTCAGACTAAAGTGTCCCATACAACTCCTCAGACATGACACTGCTCCATTAAAAATTAAGGGCAGGGGCAGCTAGGTGGCACAGTGGATAGAGCACCAGCCCTGGATTCAGGAGGACCTGAGTTCAAATCCGGGCTCAGACACTTAACACTTACTAGCTGTGTGACCCTGGGCTAGTCACTTAACCCCCATTGCCTCATTAAAAAAAATTAAGCACAATGTTTCTAATAAATAATAACTGCACCCCTGGGACCCAGGCTGTGATGGGTAAGCATTTGCATCCTCTTGCCTTGACCCACCCCACCCCTTTGCTACTTCCTAGGCCTCCATGTGAGGTATTCCTAGGGACCTTTCCCCATGACTTCTTTTCCAGCTTGAGCTCTGAGATCAATAATCACATCAACACTGCCGTTCCTGGAAAGGATGTGTCTCTGTGACATTGTCCTGTGACTCTATTGCTCATTCTCTTTGATGTCTTTGTTCATAACAGCCTTCCCTGAACACCACTAGGCAGCAATATTTCTATCAGATCTTTTTGTGGTGGCTAAGAATTGGAAATCAAAGGAATGGCCATCAATTGAGGAATGGCTAAAGGAGTGGTAGTATATGGTTGTGATGAAATATTAGTTGTGCTATAAAAAATGACAAGCAAACAAAAAACCAAAACAAACAAACAAAAAAGGAGGTGGCTAGGTGGCACAGTGGATAGAGCACCAGCCCTGGAGTCAGGAGTACCTGAGTTCAAATCCGGCCTCAGACACTTAACACTTACTAGCTGTGTGACCCTGGGCAAGTCACTTAACCCCAATTGCCTCACTAAAAAACAAAATAAAACAAAAAAACCAAACCAAAACAAAAATGACAAGCAAGATGATTTCAGAAAAACCTGGAGAGACCTACATGAACTGAGGTATAGTGAAATGAAAAGAACCAGGAGCACATTGTACACAGAAACAGCCATACTGTTTGATACAGAATTGTGAATGACTGAGCTATTCTCAGCAATACAATGATCCAAGACCATCCCAAAGGACTAATGATGAAGTATAGTATCTACTTCCAGAGAAATAACTGATATTGATTGAACACCAACTGAAACATGTTTTTTTCACTTTCTTTTGAATCTTCTTCTAAAAAGTGACTAATATGGAAATGTTTTACATAATTGTACATGTATAACCTACATTTGATTGTTTACCCCCTCAGGGAGGGAGGAGAGGGGGAAAAGATCGAGGGATAGAATTTGAAACTCAAAACTTTAAATAAAATGTTAATTTAAACAAACAAATAGGTTCTCCTCACACCTTTGTTAATGTTTTTGGGATATAGACCTAGCAGTGGTATTGCTAGATCAAAGGGTAGGTTCATTTTTATAGCTCTTTGGTATAGTTCCAAATTTCCCTCCAGAATGGTTGGTTCAATTCACAGCTCCACCAACAGTGTATTAGTATTCCAGTTCTCCCACATCCCCTCCAAAATCCAACATTTTCCTTTTTTGTCATATAAGCCACTATGATAGGTGTGAGATTGTATCTTAGAGTTGTTTTAATTAGCAGTTCTCTAATCAATAGTGATTTAGAGCATTTTTTTCATATGACTATAGATAGCTTTGATTTTTTTCTACTGAAAACTGCCTATTCATCTCATTTGACCATTTATCAATTGGGGCATGACTTGTATTTTATATGTTTGACTTAGTTCTCTATATATTTGAGAAATGAGGCCTTTATCAGAGATACTTGTTGCAAAGTTTCTTTCCCAGTTTCCTGCTTTCCTTTTAATTTTGGTTGCATTGGTTTTGTTTGTATAAAAGGTTTTTAATTTTATATAATCAAAATGACCTATTTTACATTTTGTAATGCTCTCTATATTTTCTTTGCCCCTAAACTGTTCTCCTGGGGGGCAGCTAGGTGGCGCAGTGGATAAAGCATTGGCCCTGAATTCAGGAGTACCTGAGTTCAAATCTGGCCTCAGACACTTGACACTTATTATCTGTGTGACCCTGGGCAATTCACTTAACCCTCATTGCCCTGTCAAAAAAAATAATAATAAAATTTTAAAAAATCTTCTGTCCATTTTATGTCATCTTGGTATATGGTGTGAGATGTTGGTCTATACCTAGTTTCTGCCATACCGTTTTCCCAGTTTTCCCAGTTTTCTCAGCAGTTTTTGTCAAATAATGAGTTTTTGTTCCAAAAGCTTGGATCTTTGGGCTGATCATATTATAGATTACAATGGCCTTTTACTACAATCCATTCTGCTCATCCACCACTCTATTTCTTAGCCAGGATTAGATTATTTTGATAATTACTACTTTACAATACAGTTTGAGATCTGAGTATTAAATCACCTCGATGGTTACAACTTTGTAATAAAGTTTGAGATCTGATACAACAAGATCTCCTCCTTTCCCACTTTCTCCCCTTAAAGCCCTAGGTAATCAGAATACTGCCTGCTGCTCTTCTGGCCTCTAGAGGAGCCAATGGAAACTCATTTGTTTTGTTTTGATATTTGGGTCTTCACAGCCTGGCTCTAGCCCCTTCTCACCATATTAATCCCTGTCAGGCCATCCATAGCCTTTTTTTGAATGATCAAAGATGACTTTACAAAGATTTCATGTGTAACTTCATTCTAAATATACAGCTCATTTAGAAGTCTCCAGCCAGATCTTGCTTACACTGTCTTAAAAGGAAAAAGGCACCCAGAGCTGTGCAAGGCATCATAAAATGACATTTATTTCCATGCGGTTGAGAAAAGAGGGCTGGATAGGGAGGAATATTAAATATCAACATTTTAGACATATAACAGTGTTATCCAATATATTATCATGATACATATATATATATATACATATACCATACATACACACACACACACACACACACACACACATATATATGATTAAGAAAAAGAAAATATCCACTGTCAGGTCAAATGAGTTCAAGATAATGAAAAAAAAACATTTTTTTGGAGAGAGTAGCCTGAAGTCTTTAATTGTACTGTTGTGCATTGATTTTGGAAGTAACTTAAAATGTAATTAAATGCCACACACTATCCCACTCAGGAAACCCAACTCAAACTGAATTAAGAAGAGTCTACATACCTTACCTTTACCTACGAGTCTGTTAATGAAAAGTATGGACAAAGAGGGCTGCTAGGTGGTGCAGTAGATAAAGCACTAGCTCTGGATTCACTTGATACTTACTAGCTGTGTGACCCTGGGCAAGTCACTTAACCCTCATTGCCCCCCCCCCAAAAAAAGGAAAAAGAAAAGTATGGACTAATTGCTTTCAAAAACAAATTTTTTCTTAACTCCTCCTGGAAAAATATTATTGATTTGGAAAAGGGTTGGTTTCTTCTTTTTCCTTTCCCCTATTTACAATAGTGTCAGTTTAGGTAGATCTCATCCATTATAGTTTCTGTGAATTGATGTGTTAAAATATATCTCTTGGCTTCATTTGGTTTTTCGCTCTGAGTATATTTGCTGCTGGATTCACTTCACATGCCTTCGTGCCATGGAATTGATGATAGAGGAGATAAAATAGCACACTGTGACAATGACTAGCTTTTTAAAATCCAGGACAAGCAGTTTTCCCCATGTGGCACACCCTCCTCTGTCTTGTGGTTAAGCTCCTGGTGCTATGCTCCCAAGGACTCTCAAAAAGGATTCCACAGAGAAGGACCTAGACTGGAGACAACCACAGTGAGAGCAACCATTTTTTCTACTCTGTGTTTGCTGAAAGATAGAATACCGAAGACTTTCTGGATGTGCATCTTAACTACTGTTTTCCTGATAAGGGTTGAAACAAGGAAGATCTGAAAGGGAACAAGGAAGCGTCCACATATTCTTCCTTCCAGATCAGACAGAAGGTTTGGAATTGAAGCACGGGCCAAAATTCCAAAAAACTCCCGCCTTGTGTACCATGTTCTGAACTGCCAACTTAGCCAGACATGCAGAGCCTTGTGCAGAACCTGCTTGTTCCTGCATTTCTTCAAATTCCTAGCCCTCCCCCTCAATCCCTGACAGCTTGGCTGCCCTGGCCATCGATGAAGGGAGTAACTCTGCAGCGGCTGGGCCAGCTCCCCACGTGGAGTCTTCAGGACTAACTTCTGAGATGTTGGTCCACAAAGAAATAGATCCTTCCATGTGGTGAACCCAGCAAGGCCAACCCCCTCCCAGCACATTCAGAAAGGCTTAGGAAGTTCCAGGCTCTATCTTAGAAAGTTCATGGGCATGAATGTTGCAAAGAGACTTGCTACCTCTTTCATAAAGCTTTCTCTTACTGGTCACTCACAGTCATACCAACTCAGAAACCAGAAGAGCTAGACAAGACTTTAGAAGCTATGTTGCCCACTTTTTCACAAACCGCTTTATCTGTAGTATGTATTAGTTTTCAAATATATTGACAGAATCTCTAAATATTTGTCCTAGATGATGAAAGTCCAGCTCTACTGAATCCCCAGGAGCATTTAAGATCCTTGAGGACAGGGATAATTTAATTTTTCCTTTGGATCCACGGTAACTTGCACATAATAAATATTCACTGATTGACTCAATTGACTGAAGACTTGTGAGTGTGTACAATGGTGGAAAGCAATTTAGAAATACACCAATATAGGTACTAAATCCTTTGACCCAATTATCCCATTGCTAGGCCTATGCCCAAAAGACATCAAAGAAAGAAGAAAACTTCTTTCATAGATAAAGATATGTTTAGCAGCTCTTTTTTTGTGTTGGCAAAAGCTAGAACTCCATCCTATGGAGGAATGGCTGAATAATACTGTGGTATTTGAATATGAAGGAATACTAGCATGCTATACAAACTGAGGAAATGGATGATTTCAAAGAGACTTAGATAAATTGAGGCAGAGCGAAATGAGTGGAATTAGAACAGTTGATGTTATAACGACAGTAGTATAAAAAGAATAATTATCGCCGTTGCATACAGCAGGGTTTTAATTATACAAAGTTTCTGTATGGTACTTCAAAAGTTACATTGCTTAGCTACGTCTTCCCCTGAACTATTTTGTTCCCTTCTGCACATTACAAAAAAAAAAAGGAAAAAAGAGAGAAATAAAAACGTTTTATTGAAAAAAAGAATAGTTTGATGACCTCTAAAAACTAATAAAAAATGAAACGAGCAAGAGGAGCAGAGTAATTGATATGATTACAAAAGCACTTTAAAACAAACCCCTTTGGGGGCAGCTAGGTGGCGCAGTGGAGAAAGCACCAGCACTGGAGTCAGGAGGACCTGAGTTCAAATTCGACCTCAGACACTTAACACTTACTAGCTGTGTGATTCTAGGCAAGTCACTTAACCCCAATTGCCTCACCCCAAATAAACAAACAAACAAATAAATAAATAGATAAATAAATGAATAAATAAATAAATAAATTCTCGTTTCTTTTTTTTTTTCGGGGTAATGGGGGTTAAGTGACTTGCCCAGGGTCACACAGTTAGTAAGTGTCAAGTGTCTGAGGCTGGATTTGAACTCAGGTATTCCTGAATCCAGGGCTGGTGCCTTATCCACTACGCCACCTAGCTGCCCCTCGTTTCTTTTCTTTTCTTTTTGTTTGTTTGTTTTTCAGGCAATGGGGGTGAAGTGACTTGCCCAGGGTCACACAGCTAGTAAGTGTCAAGTGTCTGAGGTCGGATTTGAACTCAGGTACTCCTGAATCCAGGGCCAGTGCTTTAAACACTGCGCCATCTAGCTGCCCCCCACCCTCATTTCTTAAAAAAAAAAAAACAACAAAAAACAAACAAAAAAACACCTTTGAAACTCCTAAGAACGATTATCAACATAATGAACATTCATGGTTCCAGAGGATGATGAAGATACATTCTGTCTATCATAGAAATGGGGTGGATTCAGAGTGCAGAGTGAACTGCAGCTATTTTCATATACAGCTATTTGATTTACTTGTCTGTGCTTATTTAATAGAACACGTTTTACATTCTTTTCTTTTTTTCCAGTGGAGTAGAGAGGAGAAGGAAGAGGAAATACATCCCAGTTAATTTTTTTTTAAATAGGGAAGTGGGGTGGTTGCTAAAGGTGTGAAATGTATGCACTTTCAGGTTTCATTAGGGTAAAATATTCGTTTAACTTGTTTGGCTTTGTGACAAGAGATCTCTCATAAAGTGAGAGTAACCTATTAATGGGATGTAAAAGAAAAATATCAATAAAACTTCAAAAAATAAATGGACTAGGGGCAGCTAGGTGGCGCAGTGGATAAAGCACTGGCCCTGGATTCAGAAGACCTGAGTTCAAATCCAGCCTCAGACACTTGAGACTTACTAGCTGTGTGACCCTGGGCAAGTCACTTAACCCTCATTGCCCCGCAAAAAAATAAAAAAATAAATGGACCAAAGACACATTGAGGTAAAATATAGAGAACTGTCTATGTTCATCCCCACAAATGCTAATTGACCATATAGATATATATGGATGTGTATGTATGTGTGTATGTGTGTATATTTGTGCATTGTGTGTATGTATATGTGTGTGTGTGCACGTGTATATGTGTGTATGCATGTGTATGTGTGTATAGTGGGGTATTTGGATCCTGCCCAGGACTGACCACGCCTTCAGGCAGTGGGGCCAAAGGGGTCACTGTTACCTGAAAACTAAAAAATTCATATTTGCAACATGGGGAAGGAATAGCAATAATGTTGACATTTTCAGATAGAAAATATATGTTCAGCATCTTGCTTCTGAAATTGAAAATAATCCTGGTCGGGGAGGGAATGGATATTTAACAAAATAAATTACTTTTAAGCATTCTGAATAAAAAAAAAATTGATCTCCAAATACAAGAGTCAAGGGAAACATAAAAAAAGATAAACAAACAACAAGAAAGAGAAACCGCAAGAGATTCAATAAGGTTAAACAAGATCAGATTTGTAGCTCTTAAGGATTTTATTACTAAAAGAACCAGTATACAGAGACAGAGGGTGTGGAGATAAGGTGACTTTGATGGGGTGACACCCTCAAAAGCAAAATAACAGTGTGAGAAAGATGATCGCTCTGGAAAGTGAAGGGGGAGATAGAATGGGGTAAAGTATCTTACCAAAAAAGAGACATGAAAGTGCTATTAGAATGGAGGGGAAGAAGGGATGGGGCAGGCAAAGATTAAGCCTTTGTCTCATCAGGATTGGCTCAAAGAGAACACTGTGCACAGAGACAGCCATATTGTCTGATGAAGAACTCTGAATGACTGAACTATGCTCAACAACGCAAGGATCCAAGACAATCCCAAAGGACTCATGATGACACATAGTATCTACCTCCAGAGAAAGAACTGATATTGATGGAACAGACTGAAGCAGGCTGTTTTTACTTTCTTTTATTCAAGTTTTCTTATACAAAATTACTAATAAGGTAATGTTTTATGTAATTGCACATGTATAACCTACATCTGAGTGCTTACTTCCTCAGGGAAGGGAGGGAAGGGGGGATAGAATTTGGAACTCAAAACCATAAATAAAAGTGTTTATTATTTTTAAAAAAGGGGGGCAGCTAGGTGGCACAGTGGATAGAGCACCAGTCCTGGATTCAGGAGGACCTGAGTTCAAATCCGGCCTCAGACACTTAACAATTACTATCTGTGTGATCCTGGGCAAGTCACTTAACCCCAATTGCCTCACCAAAAAAAAAAAAAAAAAAAAGAATTGCCTCAAAGAGGGAATAATGTGCAAATTCGGTTGCATAAAGAAATCTATTTTAGCATATAAGGAAATAAAAAGGGATGGGAATAATAGAAGGAAAGGGATAGATAAAAGGGAGGATGGGTTGGGGGAGGTGATAATCAGAAGTAAAACACTTGTGAGGAGGGACAGGTTGTGAGTGAGTTTCTTGTACAAAACAGCTGATAAGGAAATGTTGTACATGAGTGTACAAATATCACCTATATTTGCTTGCTTACTGTCTCAGGGAGGGGAGGGGAAGGTGGGAGAGATATAATTTGGAATTACATTTTTTAAAATGTTGAAAGATTGTTTTAACGTGTAATTGGGGGAAAATAAAATATGCATATTTAAAAAACCATATGTTCATCACATGGCAGCTGCTTCTAAGGTTTCCTATGAACTTGGATTTTATTTTGTTGTGGTCATTCAGTCATTTTCAGTGGCATTCAACTCTTTGTGACCTTATTTGGGGTTTTCTTGGCAAAGATACAAGACTGCTGCCATTTCTTTCTCAAGCTCATTTTATTGGTGAGGAAACTGAGGCAAACAGGCCTAAGTGACTCGTCCAGGGTCAAGCAGCTAGTAATTGTCAGAGACCAGATTTGAGCTCAGGAAGAAGAGCCTTCCTGACTCCCTGACTGGCACTTTATGGACTATGGTGCCACCTAGCGACCCTCAATTTTATAGGCTCGTAGATTTAGAAACTGAAGAGCCCTTAGAAGTCCCTGAGTCCAGGCTCATTTTACAGATGATGAAACCGATGCCAAGAGAGTGGGCATCTCTGTCCATTAAGCCACTCTCCCAGCATCACACAGTGAGAAAATGTTTGAATTCGAGTCTCCAGGACTTCAGGTTGCTTCTCATCATTTATCAAATGCGGGGAGGGACCTTCAATCTATGAGCCTGTGGGCATTTGACCAAATACCCAAAGACTCATTGAAGAAGCCCAAGTCTGTGTATTACATCTCCCTTATTGGACCAAAGAGGCAAATAAACAGCAAAAAAGTTAAGTCCTTTACCCACGGACACACAATTGGTCAGTAGCAGCATCAGGACCTCTGATTCCTAAGGACCTGAAGGATGCTAGAGGCTATGAGAACACAAAGGAATCACGGCAAACAGCATGTACAAGCAAAACCCCTCAGATAACTCCTGCCTCGATCCGACTCTGCAGTTCTGTTTGATTCAGAAACCATCACAAAACTTACAAGGCACTCTTCTCAGCACAGCCTGGTTTACTAAATGTTTGGGGACTAATGAAAAAGGTAACCAGATTTTCTCTTAGAAACAAGATACTCCAATTTACCTACTGAGTGACACCTGTAATGTTGGCTAATGTGTCACATACCAACCTGAGAAAGCTGCTTGGCACTGGCACAGTTGATGCCCCCAATGAAGACCATGTTTGGCATGATAGGCGTAGGGTAATCCAATACAAAGTCAGTTCTTATAAGCCACACTGATCCATAGCTCAGAACATCCATTATACTCATGTCTTTCTGAAAGAGTTCTGATGCCAGGTTTTTATAGGGTTTCGCATATACTGGGCACAGCACATTCAAGGTCAAAGGGAATACAATGTTCTTTACCCACTGTATGAACATCATTTGGTCCGTGTTGCCTGTGTTACATCTGGGGATATAGGAAAATGGCTTAGGGCACTGAATGCTTTCAGTATCTAAACGACACGGGAGTGTTCGCAAGAAGTAAAGAGCTGGAATGGACAGATACTGTGCCACAAGGGCTCCACAGGGAGTAAAGGGATCAGTTAAAATAGCATCATAGTGGGCCTCTTCCAGGGACTTCAGCAGCTCCTTATTATAGCCCAAGTCTGCACAAAAGCTGAAATACATGTCAGCCATCGTCTTCAAGAGTGTAACTGTGTCAAAAAATCTCTTGAGCAAAGGTTCTGGCTCAAAGGTCTAGTGGAAATTAGACTTCGTTAAGTTTTGAAAACTGTCCTTGCTGAAATTGACTGGAAAGGTCTCCAAAGAGTAGAATGGCTCTTCTCTGATGTGCAGAGACCGCTCCGACGTCAGGACAACACTTTCATGGCCTCTCAGGCTGAGTTCCTGAACCATTTTGCTCATGCTAAGCCAAGGGCTGCCATCTTCAGGGAACACCAGCAGCTTGCCCTCTTTGAGAAAGCCCAGGCAGGCAGCGCAGAAAACCAACCTCATCAGAGCCCAGGGCCAGGTTCGGAACCCTATGGTCATCTCTGCAAAGTCCAGGATCCTTAAGGAAGAGGAGGGTCTGTAAGCTCTTCTCTGTTCCTTTTCATAGTCCGGCATTTTTTTTTTTGACAACCCTGTACATTACTTTTATCTGGTCATGGGAGCAATCACTTCAAGGAGGCAAAAGGTAATGGGAAGATAAGCAACACCACTATTGGGTCTTTTCCCCAAAGAGATCATAAAAAAGGGAAAAGAACCCACATGTACAAAAATATTTATAGCTGCTCTTTTTGTGGTGGCAAGGAATTGGAAATTGAGGGGCTGCTCATCAATTGGGGAATGGCTGAACAAGTTGTGGTATATGAATGTAATGGAATTCTATTGTGCTGTAAGAAATGATGAACAGGAGGAGTTCAGAGAAACCTGAAAGGACTTGCATGAACTGATGGTGAGTGAGATGAGCAGAACCAGGAGAACATTGTACACAGTATCATCAACATCATGTGTTGATCAACTGTGATAGATTTGATTCTTCTCAGCAATACAAAAGTATAAGATAGCTCCAAAGGACTCATGATGGAAAATGCTCTCCAAATCCCAAAAAAAAAAAAAAAAAAGAACCGTGGAATCTGGATTCAGATTGAACCATACTATTTCTTTTGTTTTTAGTGCTGTTGTTTTTCTTTTTGGAGATATTTCCTTTTTGCTCTGATTCTTCTTTCACAGTAAAACTAATGCAAAAAAATGTTTAATGTGATTGTACATATATAACCTATATCAGATTATTTGCTGTCTTGGGGAGGGAGGAAGAAAAATGTGAAACTAGAAATCTTATAAAAACAAATGTTGAAAACTATGTCTCCATGTAACTGGAAAATAATAAAATATTTTTGTAATTTAAAAAAAGGTAATGGGAAGAGAGACTGAACTTTTGGTTCTTCATGTAAATAACCAATCACATTAATCATTAAGAGAAATGTCAATCTCTCTCTCTCTCCCTATCCATGGATCTCTCCTCCTATGGACCAAAAATATATTTAGAGCAAAACTGTCTTGATAACACATGTCCTTCTTGATGACAGCAACCCCAATTTGGAGGTGCAAGGGCATTTAGAAATTGTCTTATCCAGTTCCCCCATTTTATAGAAGAGAAACGGAGGCAAAGGGAAGGGAAAGGACTTGCCCAGGAACTTGGCTGCTCACTCTCATTCCAATTTTCTTCTACCTTATCTCCCCATTTTCCATTAATGAGTGCTTTGCACAGATTGAATTTCCTTCCTGATGACTTCATCCTTATTCTCTTTTGATGTGGTTTCTGTTCCCATCTGACTTGACTTTTCTGCTGCACTGGTTACTGGTGCCCTCCCCTCCTTACCTTGTGTTTCTCTCTCCCATTTTTTGTTCTGCTCTTATCCTCCTCCTTCCTCTCTACCTTCCTCTTTGGTTTTCCATCTGTGTTTTATTTATTTATTTATTTTTGGTGAGACAATTGGGGTTAAGTGACTTGCCCAGGGTCACACAGCTAGTAAGTGTTAAGTGTCTGAGACCGGATTTGAACTCGGGTCCTCCTAAATCCAGGGCTGGTGCTCTATCCACTGTGCTGCCTAGCTGCCACTCCATCTGTGTTTAATTCTTGAAAGACCCCAAGGCTTCTTGAGCCCTCTGTTGTTCAGTTGTAAGGTCCTAAAGTAAGGGACCCTGCTCTCCTTTCTCAAAATTCTTTGTCAACTGCCCTCTGAAAGTCTATGTCAGATCAATTCTGCTTGTGTATCATGATGAGAAGACACAATTGTAACTCAGAGCTGGAGTCAAGATGGCAAAGAGAAGCCAAAAATTTGCCTGAGCTCTCTCAAACTTCCCTGGGAAACATTAAATTAACCCTCTAAATGGATTCTAGAGCTTCAGAACCAACAAAAAAAGATGGAGTGAAACAATCCTCTATCTTAAGATAACCTAGAAAGTCTTTAAGAAAAGTCTGTCTCATGTGGGTAAAAGGGGAGTGCAGGACAGCACAGAGGGTGTCTGGGCAAGTAAGCAGAAGGCTCTTAGCCACAGCATAGATTCATGTAGCTGAGAACCCCCAGTCCTGGCTCAGCAGGCTAGTGGCACAGTAGGCCCATTGTGAGATCCTCAGTCCCAATGCAGAAGGCAATCTGCCAGCTGGGGTATCTGTTACACAATAGGTATAACTAGGCCAGTGCACTGAACAAGCCTTGAGCTGCTGAGGCCTCAGAGCAGAAAGCCAGTGATTAGGTCCCTGACCAATAGCAAAAGAAGCTTGGGATAGTAGCCCTGTGCCCTAGGAGCAGAGCTCAACTGTAAAAGGCACAAAATAGGTTAAAATACGAGTAAGGAACAAAAGAACCCTCACAATAGAAAGCTACTATGGTGAAAGGGAAGACCAAAACACAAACTCAGAAGAGGACAACAGTGTCAAAAGGCCTACATGTGAAGCCTCAAAGGGGAAGATGGATTGGTTTCAAGACCAAAAAGCCCTTTTGGAAGAGCTCAAAAATGATTTTATAAATCAAATAAGAGATGTAGAAGAAAAATTGGGAAAAGAAATGAGTTATGCAAGAGAGAGTCAATAGTTTGGAAAAAAGAAGGACAAAAATTGACTGAGGAAACAACTTTAAAAATATAATTGACCAGACAGCTAGGTAGCGCAGTGGATAAAGCATTGGCCCTGGATTCAGGAGGACCTGAGTTCAAATGCGACCTCAGACACTTGACACTTACTAGCTGTGTGACCCTGGGCAAGTCCCTTAACCCCAATTGCCTCACACCCCTCCCCAAAAAATTTAAAAATAATTAATTTTAAAAATACAATTGACAAAGTGGAAAAGGAGGTGAAAAAGCTGGCTGGGGAAAATAATTCCTTAAGAATCAGGATTGGGCAGATGGAAGCTAATGACTCAATGAGACATCAGGAAGCAATAAAGCTGATGAGGAATTTTATGTTTTTTTTTCTATTGTGATGAGAAACCCAGATCACCAATGGGTAGCCTGAAAGTTGTGTCCTGAAATGTAGGTAGACCTAAAGAAAGTCCTTGATCCAGTTAGACAGCAGCAGCATTTCTAGCAGGACATGGGCAAGAACCATCCTGGATGAGAAAGTATGTGATCTGAGCTACCGGAGGGAAAGAGTGGCACAGACCCCCCAAAGCATAAAAATACAGGCTTATTTTTCCCACTTCCTTGAACAAAACAATCTCACCTGATATCGTACCTCTCACCTGGTGTTGCACCACTCAGGTTTCCACACCACACCAACAGGCATAAGATGATCAACTCCTTGAATGCAGGGATCCCATTTCTTTGATCATACCCCTAATCTCTAAAATCTATTTATATGCTGAGTGCTTCTTTTACTTTTATATCCACACCTTCAAATGACTATGGGACTTCTTGAACTGCTATCCCAAAGACATCTTAAACTCAAAATGTCCAAAACTGAAGTAATCCTATTCTCCCCATACTCTCACTTTTAAACTTCCTTTTTACTGTCAAGCGCATCAACATTACTTCTCCCCAGCCCAAGCAGACAGGCTGAAAACCAAGGTGTCATCCTCAAATTCTCACTCTCTTATTCACCCCCTATTACCATTTGGTCACTGAGTCTTCTCAATTCTGCCTCAGAAGCATGTCTTGGACATGCGCCCTAAACTCTGCCATTGCCACCACGCTGGTATAGGTCTCATCACCACATTCAAAGCCCTACCTCAGCAGCCCCCTCCTACACTTCCAGTCTTAGTCTTGCTCCTTAGTCCCTGACACATACTTTTGGATCCAGTGACTGGCCTCCTGGCTGTTCCACAAACCACATCCTCCATTACTCAGGTATGGGAACTTCCTCTTGCTGTCCCTCATGCCTGGAAAGTTCTCCTTCCTCCACTCCAACTACTGACCTTCCTGGCTTCTTTTATGCTCCAAACAAAATCCCCCCTTCTGTGGGAAGCCCTCCCTAATTCCACTTCATTCTCTTTAATTATTTCCCACTTATCTTCTATATAGCTTGCTTTGCCCATATTTATGTTGTCTCCCTTATTAGACTGTGAGCTCCTTGAGAGCAGTGTGATGAAATAATGGGATTTCTCAGATACTCAAAGACCCACCTGGAGATTAATCTAGACTGATTGAATCAAGTGAGAATGATTGACTGCTGATTAGCCTACTTCAAGTTAACTGGATTGTAATCACACCTGGCTAGCACTTAAGAAGGTATTGTTCTCAGAAACTAGACTGTGAACTCAACTTGAGAACTCCTTCAAAACCAATGGATTTGGATGACACCAACCAATCGGCTTGAAGCAGTGTGTAAGGACTGCCTCTGTTCCAGACCTATAAAAAGCTTCCACAATCAGCTTGCTGAAGAGTTCCTGATTAAAGCAGACTTGTGGAGGAGGACTTCAGGAAGAACCCAACCAGGCTGGAACTCTAGGCTAGGTAGGACTTTTTTTTAACTCCTTGTGAATACCTCTAGGCTTTAATAGACGTTTAATGCCCAAAGACTGGTGCTGAAGCTTCTAATTTAAGGCAACCACAATTTAGATTTTAAACATCACAGTTTGGCAACCACGAAGGGATTGCTGAACCCCTCAGCCTTCTGATCTTCACAGTGGGTAAGAAAATGCTTCATTTTTGTGGACTTTCTATTTTGATTTATTTTTACCTGCTTTTGCCTTTAACTAATAACTTTATAAAGCATTGGTATTATGAAAGAACTGAACTCTGGGTGTGCTGGTTCTTGTCCTGGTGGGCAGTTTGGGATTCGGTGAGTTTTATAAAGGAAAATAGACTAAGCTTAGATCTAAGATTATTCATTTGTATTCCTACTTTCCTATTTCCCTAATTGGTATCACCTTTTGTTGTCTAATTAATTCCCAAGCAATAAAAACTAATCCCTCACTGATTAAAGCTCAGAGGCTTCTTTTTCTTAGTGGTCTGGGATATATATATATATGAAGGAAAAGTTAAAAGGGGGAGTTTAATGCTCATATATCCAATTTTAAATCTCACAAGGTAAAGCACTGGCCCTGGATTCAGGAGGACCTGAATTCAAGTCCAGCCTCAGACATTTGGCACTTACTAGCTGTGTGTCCCTGGGCAAGTCACTAAACCCTCATTGCTGCCCCCCCTCAGGGAAAAAACATGTAATTGGGAACAATTTAACAAAACAAATAAAATAAATGTGAAAAATGATTTCTTTCTGTTCTGAACTTTTAGGATTTGTCCATTTTGCCTGCCCAAATTTATCACTTGCTCTTCTCCATATGGACCTTTCCCCAAGGATCATTCATGTAAAGATGGAGTGTATAAATCTGGTCCAATCCCCTCCTTATATAGATGAGGAAACTGAGGCCCAGAGAGAAGTGACTTACCCAAGGTCATTTGGAAAACAGCAGAGCTGGGATTAGAAACTAGGCCATAGATCCAAAGAGAATAGATGGAAAGAGGGGTAGGAGGGACCTTAGAGACCACCAAGTCAAAGTGCCTCATTGGGCACAGAAGGAAAATGAGAACCAGGAAGGAAATGTGACTTCCTCAGGTCACTCAGCTAGTACATAGCAGAGATGGAATGTGAACTTGGGCGCTCTGCCTTCCAGCCTGCTCTCTTGCCATTCTATTCCTTCCTTCCTCCTTCCTGCTCCCCCACTGGCCCCAGTGAATGTCCTGGTTGTTCCCTTTTTTAGAAATGCCACCCCCTTCTCTGTTGGCATACAGTCAGTCAGTCAGTCCTCTGGGTCAGCAGACATGCCCAGATTCAGGGCACCAGGGTCTTCTGTGTCCAGAACAGAAACAGTGTGATTGGCTGATTCAGTGATGGGGAAAGGTGCCATCCACTGTTTCATTTCAATGCATGTCAGTGCTAGCCAGCATCCACCACAGGCCAGGTCCTAGGCAGGGTTAAAAGACAGAAGAGCCCAAGAAAGCAAAACTCACAAACCTGTAGTAGTCTTTTCCTTTGCTTGCAGTTTATTCCTCCAATGAAGGCCATGTTGGGCATGAGGGGCCTGGGATACTCAAACACAAAATCATATCTCAACAGCCAAATGGATCCTTGTCCATAGAGGGATGGCAGGTCCACTTCCCTCTTGAGGAAGTCAGAAGCAATCTCCAAGTATTTTGTGTACAAGTCCTTGAAGAGAAGGGTCTCCAAATCACTGACCAGGAAGTTTATCACTCTCTGGTAGAAGGTCATGTGGTGAGAAAAGGCAGTGTAGCACCTGGGGATGAAGGACACAGGGTTGGGCGTCCTGCTCATCGCATGCTCCAGAGCACAGGGAAACCCTCGGAAAAAGTATACAGAAGGTATGGCCAGGTGCTCGGCCAGGATCAACCCACATGGCAAGGCTGGGTCTGTGAAGAGAGCATCAAACTTGCTTTCTTCCAGGTATCTGATGGTCTCTCGATTCTTCAGAAGGCTGTCACAGTTGAGGAAGTACATATCAATGACAAGCCGGACATTCCAGTACTCAGCCCAGGCTACATTCAGGAAAGATTTTTCTGCAAAGTGATTGTGGCCAAAGGTCTGGAAACGCTTCTCCAGTTCGGCCCGGGAGTAGGGGACTGGGTACAGTTTTCTTTTGTAGAATTTTGATTCTTTAAGGAGCAAATTGACTTCAGGCACTAGGACCACAGTTTCATGTCCCTTCTTACTGAGCTCTTCAATCACATCCCGCATACTGAGCCAGTGACTTCCATCTTGAGGGAAAACCAGGAGTTTCTTACTTGTAGCAGTGTCCAAGAATGTTAAGAAGAAAAGGCTCCCTGCTCCCCAATACAAAGGGAGAAAAATGTGAGCCCTCATCTTGGAAATGCAGATAAATCTCTCTTCTCTTCCCACAAAGCTCCAGAGCAGATTTTGTCTCCAAGCCGACCTAAGTCCGCTGGCTAATATTTACTTTTGATTGGGCATACAGAGTCTTGTTGGCAAGCATGGCCCTTTCCTGAAATGATAACTGCCTCATTTCAACATCCACATCGGGTGTGGATCAGCCTTTACCTTAGGGAGGGTCTCTCTAATGCCAAGTCACAGGGCTCTGTCCTCAGCCTTGCCTTGTGCAATGACTTTATGGGTAAAGGCACATATACAGTGTGTTTGATAAGGTTGTGGTGGCCATAAAATGAGCTGAGATGGTTAATATGTTGGATGAGAACCAAATTTAAATACTCCTCCATAGGCTGAAAGAATGGTTGAATTTTAAAATGTGATTTACTTGAGGTATAAATCTAAAGTCTTGTAACCCTTGATATAAAAATATCAGCTGCACAAGTACAACCTAGAAACCACTTTCAAAATGACCTGGTGATCTTAGTTGACCTGAAACTCAATGAACATCAGTAGTGAGAAGCAGAGGCAAGGTCACAGAACCTTAACTTCTTCAAAGAACCATAGTATGCAGCTGTAACTGGAGAAAGTGAAGAGTCTCCTTTTCTGTTGCCTTGATCAGACTCTGTTCTGCAGTATTATGTTTATTCTGGGTCTTGAGAACTGTTTCTTAACTTGGGGTCTGTTCACTTGAATTTTTGTATTTTGACACTGGCATTTTGACACACCTCACTTCCTTTGTATTTTAATTCATACATTTCAGAATATGATTCAGAGAAGGGCAGGCTCCATACGCTTCTCTAGATCAGCACTTCTTAAACTTTTCCCACTCGTGACACTTTTTTGCCCAAGAAACTTTTCCATGATTCTGGGTATATAGAGATCTAACAAAGTTTCTTAACCTTTTACTATTACCCAATTTTTCATGACCCTCACTTTCAGTTGCATGTTGCCATATGGGGTCACAATCCACAGTTTAAGAAGCTTTGCCCTAGACTGCCATCTAAATGATCCAGTGCTCAAAAAAGAATAAAGAACTCCAGCTCTGGGGAATGGTGAATAACCTCCCAACGGATCAAGAAACCACATCACCGAGGGGAGGAAACCCTCAGGGAAATGGGGATCTTATCCTGGTGAAGAAAATTCTTGAAGGAGGGAAAGCAAGGGCCAGAGGCTGAAACAAGAAGCCCATTTGGCCACCCTGACTGATAGGCAGCTCCACCCACTCTACTCAGGATCCCAAGCCAGTGAGTAGGATCTGGAAGCTATCATCAGAAATCTGAGGAGTTGTCATGTGGAAGAGGCTTCTAGAGTTCATCCATGTGTCTACAAATGATAGAACAGAGACTAATGGATGAACATTTTTGAGGGACGGATTGTTGTGGGATCATCGAGTCCTAGATGGAGCACAAGAAGGAACCTCAGAGTTCATCTGTGGTCACTTTACAGAGAAGGAAAGAGAGACTAGGTAGGGTTCAATCTCTTCTAAGCCTCAGAAGTCCCTGACCTCAGTCCACAAAACAGCTCTCGAGTTCATTATGGGTCAATATATCCCCCTTCAGGTTTAAACAATAACCTTGCCAGACAGCTAGGACAGGTGTGTGACAAATGAGATCAAGGCTCAGACAAGTTCACTTACTTGTCCAAAGTCACATACTTTTAAATGTGTTCTTTCTCTCCTCATGTAGCTGCCATCCTAGTTCAGACCCTCATCACTTTTCACCAGGACTATTGAATAACTTTTTAATATAAAGGCATCTAGGTGGAACAAAGAATGGTTCAATGGACTGGAGTCAGAAACATCCAAGTTCAAATCTGGCCTCAGACATTTACTAGCTGTGTGGCCCTGGGCAAGTCATTTAACTGTGGTCTTCCTTAGTTTTTCCATTTGTAAAAGGAGATAATAAAAGTACTTCCCTCCCAGTGAGACATTTTTAAAACTCTTTTCAAACCCCGAAGCACTATATAAATGCTAACCATTATAATTATATTATTTTTGTTGTTGTTGTTGTTTTTGTTTTTGTGGGGCAATGGGGGTTAAGTGACTTGCCCAGGGTCACACAGCTAGTAAGTGTCAAGTGTCTGAGGCCAGATTTGAACTCAGGTACTCCTGAATTCAGGGCCAGTGCTTTATCCACTGCGTCACCTAGCCGCCCCCATAATTATATTATTAATTGCTCTCCCTGCCTCAAATCTCTCCCCAATCCAATTCATCCTTCACTCAGTTGACAAAATTATTTTCTATTAAGCATAGGTTTGACTATGTTAACTTGATGAGCTCTAGAAGCTTCCAGGATCAAATGTAAAACCCTTGTTTGGCATTCAAATCCCTCCCCAACCTGGACTCTTCTTTCTTACACCTTGCACCACTCCACATACTCCATGATCCTGACACAATGACACTGCTGTTCCATCTGAAGACTCTGGGATTTTCAAGCAGCTGGTCTTGTATAATCTCACTGCCTTTCCTTCTGTCCATTATCTTCCATTTATCCTGTGCATCGTTTGTTTGTGTATAGTTGTTGGCATCTTGTCTCCTCCACTAAAATGTGAGGTCCTTGAGGCCAGGAACTGCCTTTTGCCTTTATTTGTATCCCTAGAACTTAGCACAATGCTTTGCTCAACGTGGATACTTAACAAATGATAATTGACTTACTAACTTTATTATTCACACACACACATTTTTAATACCAGGGAGTCATGTACAGGGGGTGGGGCTTGTAGTTAGAAAGACCTGGCTTTAAATCCTGCCTTTGATACTTACTGACTATGTGACTCTGGGAAAGTCACTCATCTTCTTCTATGGTTAGTTTTCTCATCTGCAAAATGGGGCGATTCCTCTACTACCTCATAATAACCCAATGAGATAGAGTATATAAAGTGCTTTGCAAATCTTTAATCATTGTATGTACTATTAATATCATCCTCAATAGAATACATAGGTTGAAATGCTCATTTTAACACCACGTGCTTGTATGACCTTAGACAAGTCATTTAAATGTCATTACTATTTGTAATTATACATCAGAGACTCTACTTTTCATAGTCTGACAGATAAGAAATTCTTCCTTTACAGCTTCAAAATATTCATGGCAATTCAATCAACTTTATTCACACCAAAACATTCTCACAATTACCTAAAATTTGTCAGACATGGCACTGATACATAAAAAACAAAATGAAAGATAACATTTAATGGGACCTAGGCTGTTATTGGTGACCATTTATATTTTCTTGCCTCAGCCACCCGCCCCCACCCCTCTTGCCAATTCCTGGGCCTCCATGTCAGCTATTCCTATTTACCTTTCTCCATGTCTCCCTTTCCAGCTTGAGTACTGAGAACAATAATCATATCAACGCTACCATTCCTGGAAAGGATGTGTCTTTCAATTGTCTTATGACCCTATTGATCATTCTCTCTGATGTCATTGCCCATAACAGCCTTCCCTGGACATCACTACTTTATATCTATGATTTTCCTCATGTGAATGTAAGCTATTTCTATTTTTTAAATTATTTATCAATTGGGAAATGACTTTTAGTTGTACAAATTTTAATCTATTCCTTATATATCTTAGAAAGGAGACATTTTCAAAATAGCTACCTTATTTACACATAAATAGTGCTACTGTAAGCAAATTACGAGAGCATGGAATAATTTGTCTGTCAGATTTATGGACAGGGGAAGAATTTAGGACCAAAAAAGAAATAGAGTATTGCAAAATATAAAATAGATCATTTTGATTATATAAAATTAAAAAGATTTTGCACAAATAAAACCAATGAAACCAATATTAAAAGGAAAGCAAAATATCTCATAAAAAAAAAAAGGAAAGCAGAGGGGGCAGCTAGTTGGCACAGTGGATAAAGCACTGGCCCTGTATTCAGGAGGACCTGAGTTCAAATCCAGCCTCAGACACTTGACTCTAGCCACGTGACCCTGGGCAAGTCACTTAACCCCTGTTGCCCTGCAAAAACAAAAGGAAAGTAGAAAACTAGAAAAGGAATTTTTGCAACATGTATCTCTAATGAAGGCCTCATTTATCAAATATATAGGAAACTGAGTCAAATTTATAAAAAATATAAGTCATTCTCCAATTGATAAATGGTCAAAGGGTATGAACAGGCAATTTTCAGACAAAGAAATCAAAGCTATCTATAGTCATCTGGAAAATGCTCTAAGACATTATTGATTAAAAAAATGCAAATTAAAATAACTCTGAAGCACCACCTCACACCTATCAGAGTGGCTAATATGACAAAAAAAAAGGAAAATGTTGGATTTTGGAAGGGATGTGGGAAAACTGGGACACTAATCCACAGTCAGTGGATCTGTGAACTGATCTGACCATTCTGGAGAGTAATTTGTAACTACACCCAAAGGGTTATAAAACTGTGCATACCCCTTGATCCAGAAATGCCACTGCTATGTTTATATCCCAAAAGAAAAAAGGACCTATTTGTACAAAAATATTTATAGCAGCTCTTTTTGTGGTGGCTAAGAATTGGAAATCAGAGGGATGCCCATCAATTGGGCAATGGCTATACAAGCTGTGGTATATGGTTGTGATGGAATATTATTGTGCTATGAGAAATGACAACCAAGATATTTCAGAAAAAACTAGAAAGACTTACATGAGCTAATGCAAAATAAAGTAAGCAGAACTGTGCACAATGACAGCAATATCATTTGATGAAGAACTGTGAATGACAGCTGTTCTCAGCAATACAATGACCCAAGACAACCCCAAAGGACTAATAATGAAGCATGCTAACCACCTCTAGAGAAAGAACTGATATTGATTGAATACAAACTGAAGCATGCTGTTTTTCACTTTTTCTTCCATCCTTTTTCTTTTCCTGATTCTTTTTGCACAAAATGATTAATATGGAAATGTTTTACATAATTGCACATGTATAACCTATATCTGATTTCTTGCTGTTTTAGGGAAGGGAGAAGGGAGGAAGTCAATGATAGAATTTAGAATTAAAAAGTTTTGTTAATGCTAAAAATTATTATTTTAGCATGTAATTGGGGAAAAATAAAATATTATTCATAAAAAACAGAAGGAAAGAGAGAGAGAGAGAGAGAGAGAGAGAGAGAGAGAGAGGGAATGGGCCAAAGAAATCACCAATAGGAACATCACAGCTCAGGAAACATCTTATTATTGTTTATAATGTATCTTTTAGAAGACTCATCAAAGGGTATCAGAAATAAATAAGGCACCTTGGTAAGCACAAAGAAAAAAAAGATGATTTTGTAATGGTTAAAAAAACTGAGAAATCTATCAGTGGAAGAAATTAGGCATATAATATATAGAAGAAAGTGAATCCAGTAGCCCTATGCTTGATAAACCCCAAACCTTCCTAGGGTAAGGACTCACTCTTCTACAAAAACTACTGGGAAAACTGGCAATCAGTCTGGCAGAGATTAGGTGTAGACCAACACTTTATACCATATACCAAGATAAGTTCCAGATAGATACATGAAAATTATAAAAGATCACATCATATGGAAAGGGGAGAGGGACCCACATGTACAAAAATATTTATAGCTGCTCTGTACGTGGTGGCAAGGCATTGGAAGTTGAGGGGATGCCCATCCATTGGGGAATGGCTGGATAAATTGTGGTATATGAATACAATGGAATACTATTGTGCTGTAAGAAACAATGAGCAGGCAGAGTTCAGAGAAACCTGGAGGGTCCTGCATGGGCTGATGATGAGTGAGATGAGCAGAACCAGAAGAACACTGTATACAGTATCATCGGCATTGTGTGTTGATCTACTGTGATGGACTATATTCTTCTCACCAATGCAATGGTACAGAAGAGTTCCAGGGAACTCATGATAGAAGACGATCTCCAAATCCAGGGGGAAAAAAAAGAACCATGGAGTATAGATGCTGAATGAACCATACTATTTCTTTTGTTTTTGGTGCTGTTGTTTTTCTATTTTGAGGTTTTTCATCATTGCTCTGATTTTTCTCTTATAGCTTGACTAATGCAGAAATATGTTTAATGTTATTATGTGTGTGTATATATATAGCCTATATCAGATTGCCTGCTGTCTAGGAGAGGGGGGAGGGAGGGGAGGGAAGGAGAAAAATCTGAAATTGGAAAGCTTGTATAGACAAAAGTTGAGAACTATCTTTACATGTAATGAGAAAAAATACTTTATTAAAAAAAAAGATCACATCATAAATAAATTAAGGGAATAAAGAAGAAATTGCCTATTACATAAATGGTTAGAGAAAGATTTCATGACCAAACAAGGGATAGAAAGGATCACACAGGAGAAAACAATTTCAGTTACATAAAATTAAAAGGGTTTTCCATGAATAAAACCAATGCAGCAAAAATTTGAAGGGAAACAGTTAATTGGGAAAAATTCATTGTAGAAAATTTCTTTAATAAAGGTCTCATTTCTTTTTTAAAAATAAACCTTTTCTAAAAAAAATAAAAAAATAAACCTTTTAATTTAAATTTTTGAGTTTCAATTTCTATCCCTCCCTTTCTCCCTCATATCCTCTCTCCCTGAGGCAGTAAGAAAAAAGATATAGGTTATACACAATGCAATTATGTAAAACATTTCCATATCAGTCATTTTGTATAAGATGACTCAAATAAAATGAAAAAAAAAAGAATGAAAGAAAGTGAAAAATAGCATGCTTCAGTCTGTGTTCAATAAATGCCAGTTCTTTCTCTGATGGGGGATAGTATTATTCATCATTAGTCCTTTGAGATTGTCTTGGATCATTGTATTGCTGAGAATAGCTAAGTCCTTCACAGTTCTGCATTGAACAATATTGCTGTTACTGTGTATTCTATTCTCCTGGTTTTGCTCACTTAACTTTGCATTAGCTCATGTAAGTCTTTCTAGTTTTTTTCTGAAATATCTTGGTTGTCATTTCTTATAGCACAATAATATTCCATCACAACCATATACCACAGCTTGTATAGCCATTGCCCAATTGATGGGCATCCCTTTGATTTCCAATTCTTAGCCACCACAAAAAGAGCTGCTATAAATATTTTTGTACAAATAGGTCCTTTTTTCTTTTGGGATATAAACATAGCAGTGGCATTTCTGGATCAAGGGATATGCACAGTTTTATAACCCTTTGGGTGTAGTTACAAATTACTCTCCAGAATGGTCAGATCAGTTCACAGATCCACTGACTGTGGATTAGTGTCCCAGTTTTCCCACATCCCTTCCAAAATCCAACATTTTCCTTTTTTTTGTCATATTAGCCACTCTGATAGGTGTGAGGTGGTGCTTCAGAGTTATTTTAATTTGCATTTCTTTAATCAATAATGTCTTAGAGCATTTTCCAGATGACTATAGATAGCTTTGATTTCTTTGTCTGAAAATTGCCTGTTCATACCCTTTGACCATTTATCAATTGGAGAATGACTTATATTTTTTATAAATTTGACTCCGTTTCCTATATATTTGAGAAATGAGGCCTTTATCAGTGGTACTTGTTGCAAAAAAACCTTTTTCCAATTTTCTGCTGTCCTTTTAATTTTGGTTGCATTGGTTTTATTTGTGCAAAATCTTCTTTACTTTTATATAATCGAAATGATCTATGTTACATTTTGCAATGATCTCTATATTTTTTTGGTCCTAAATTCTTCTCTTAACCATGGATCTGACAGGTAAACTATCCCATGCTCTCCTAATTTATTTATGGGATTATTCTTTCTGTGTAAATCATATGCCATTTTGATGCTATGTTGGTATGTGATGGGAATTGTTGGTCTATACCTAGTTTCTGCCATACTGTTTTCCAGTTTTCCTGGAAGTTTTTGTCAAATAATAAGTTTTTATTCCAAAAGCTGGGATCTTTGGGTTTATCATATACTAGATTACTATGGTCATTTACTATAATGTATTGTGTACCTAATCCATTCTGCTGGTCCGCCACTCTATTTCTTAGCCAGTATTAGATTGTTTTGATAATTACTACTTTACAATACAGTTGGATATCTGAGTACCAAATCATCTTGATGGTTACAACTTTGTAATAAAGTTTGAGATCTGGTATGACAAGATCTCCTTTCCTACTTCCCCCCCCCCCATTATTTCTGTTGAAACTCTTGACATTTTGTCTATCAAGATGAATTAGATTATTATTTTTTCTGTCTCTATAAAGTAATGCTTTGGAGGGCAAGAAATTTTTTCTTGGGGCAGCTAGATGGTGCAATGGATAGAGCACCGGCCCTGGAGTCAGGAGTACCTGAGTTCAAATCCGGCCTCAGACACTTAACACTTACTAGCTGTGTGACCCTGGGCAAGTCACTTAACCCCAATTGCCTCACTAAAAAAAAAAAAAGAGAGATATAACCTATATCAGATTACCTGCTGTCTAGGGGAGGGGGGAGGGAGGGGAGGGAGGGAGAAAAATCTGAAATTGTAAAGCTTGTATAAACAAAAGTTGAGAACTATCTTTACATGTAATGGAAAAAAAATAAAACACTTTATTAATTAAAAAAAAGAAAGAAACCAAACAAACAAAAAAGAAATGTTTTCTTTTCTTGTGTCTGTAACTCCAGTGCTTAACATCATGCTTAAAAAATGGTTTTTGTTCATGCACCTCATTAATTAATTAATTCGTGTACTCAGAACAAATAGTTTCCAGTCTATGTCAAATGAAAAGCTTTTAAAACAGAAACCTAGCAAAGCATATCAAAATCACGTGGAAACAAAATGTGGAATCCTCTTGGTCTTGTAAGTTTGTGGGATCACACGGAGGGTGCCTGGAAGGGGTCTAGGAAGGACAAGCTTAAATCCTGAAATAGGCTTTGCAGCTCAACTGCCCAAAGTAGTGGTTTTCTTTGTCTTTGCAATAGACTACAGAACATGGGATGTCACAGCAAGAAGGTGACACTCTTCCCTGGATTCCTTTGAACAAGATGAGAATAAAAGAATGATGACCAACCTCTACATAGTGCTATGTAGGTGACCCATGGCCCCAGGTCACCATTGCCGGAAAAGTGTTCTGGGTGGAAGGGAACCTGCAAAAGAAGAGCAACTAGAACATCCAGCAGGTGGAGCCAGGGAGCTCTAGCCACATCCCAAGGCAGGGTCCTGGCAACTCAGACATGGTGCCTGCTTTTCCTGTAGGGCCCTGGAGAGAGATGACAGCAAAGGACCTGGGTCCCAGTCCAGTCCCCATGTGATTTGGGCTCCCTTCCTTTGGGTCTCATTTCCCTCATCTATAAAATGAGGAGGTTGACTCAGAGAGCTTCTGAGGTCCCCTCACTCACCATTTGGGCATCCCCTCACCCCTAGAAGTCTGTCTCTGCATCTCTGAAATGGGGGCATTTACACCCCAAGAAGTTACCCAAAGGATGCCCAGATCTCTGTCCCAGGGAGTTGAACAATGATGAAGAAGTGAAATCATTTATGGGATAGTCAACAATGATGGGAGATTAAGAGCTCAGGGGCCAGATGGCTCCTCAGTCATCACTAGTCCAGGCTTGCCAATGGCTAAACACACATGTGCATGGGTTCCCAGGCTTTTGTGGACTTGTTCTCAGCCCCACCCATCATTCCCATGGCTTTGGCTTCCGATCCCAACCAAAACATAAACTGTGGTTGCACGCAGGCCCCTAAGCTGATTGGTTTGTTGGCGCATTTTAGAAATTTAGAAAAGTCAAGCTTTGCTGCTCTGAGGGCGAGATCCCTCCTTACCCAGAAAACTCAGCTATGGAAAATGATAGCCTTGGAAGTCTCTGGAGGGAGAGCCCAGGTTTTTCTGGAGTTAAATGAGCTGATCCTTATCAAATCATACCAGTGAGAATTTCACCTACTGTGAAAAGCAGTGTAACACATTGCAGTGTGCAGAGCATGGAGTGAGAGAGAACTGGCAGTCCCTGACCCGCGCCCCCCACACTTGCTGTGTCAGCTGTATTAAGTAACACTGGGCAAATGACCAGTTCCCAGTGCCTCAGGTCACTCTCTAGGATGCTAAGGGGCAGAGCAGTTGCTTTCCTGTGTTAGCAGGAGTTTTCTCACCTGGCTGTGTCATCTGACAAATGATCTCTTCCTTCTGTGGCTCATCTATAAAATGGGGAGGGGGTGGCCTCTCACCTATGTTCCTGTGGATTGGGCACTGGGGATACAAAGAGGAAACTAAACCAGTCTCTGCCTTCTAGGGGCTCCTGGTGTACTGAGGATCAAGCAAACCTCTGGAGGCCAAAGGAGCAGGAAAGATGGCAAAGCTCATGGGAATGGAGAGTCTAGAGCTAGGACAGCTGGTAAGGCCAGAGGGGGTCAGGATTAGAGCTGGCTAGATAGCAATGTTCAGTGACAGCCATCTTCCTGGCTGGGTTGTAGCTAGTGATCATCACAATGTCCTGCTTGCTCCCCCCCTTCATGAAGCAAACAGGACGCTGGCTTCTCAAAAGTCATTTCAGGAGAGTCCAAGTTCTAGGAGGACCCCTGGCCTGAAAGGTGTTGTGTATGTGCCTGAGGATGGACCATATGGATGTCAGCTGAGGACCAGGCAGGCTAAGTTCAGAGAGCCACTGCGACCCACAATGACCATTGACTAAGGCACTGAGGAGTCAGTGAAGCAGCGTGGTGGCTTCAAAGAATATGGTTCAAATCCTGCTTTAGATTTCTCCAGACAGGGTGACCCTGGGCAAGTCCCCAATGGCGAGCTCATCCCCTATCGGTGCTCACACACATGCTTTTAAGAGGTCCCTTGTGCCGTCCCAATGACCAAACAAGGAGGATCTCTGCCTCACCCTCTCTAGCAAACACACCAGGAGGACTCAAGCTGCTCCTGAGCTGTGCCTGACCTGTCTGTTGACTCCAGAGCTTCATTTCCTAATCAGTTCTTGGATTCTCTGAGGAAGGCTCTGCCTGCAGACCACCAAAAGACTTCAGGAGTGCCTTGGTTTGCATTCGCAGCCCCCACTCCGACAACTTCACAGCTCAGATGAAAACTTTCTCCAGGCACTCTGTGGGGATATTACCATCCATTCTGGATTCTAGGGCAAGGGCCACAACTCAGACTCTGAAGAAGACTGCACTCATGACAGCTTCCATGTATCCTCAGAGAGGTCAGAGACAAGAAGAAAAGTCTAGACACCCAGAGCCCCCTGGTGGTATCAGAGACAGAGCTCTGGACCTGGAATCTGGAAGACCCGAGTTAAAATCTGGCCTCAGATACTTGCTAGCTGGGTGAGCCTGGGCAAGTCACTGGACTTCTCTCTGCTTTAGTTTCCTTATCTGTAAAGTGGGGGTTATAATAGCACCAACCCCCCCCCCCCAGGATTGTCATAAGGCTCAAATGACATAGGGGATGCAAAGCACTTAACACATGCCTTGTGCAGAGTGGGTGACATGTAAGTGTTAGCTATTATGACTATTAATGGAAAGGTTTGCCGCCAGAGGACCTGAGTTCTAGTCCTTTGTGACCTTAAACCTGGTACTTAGTAGGTGCTTTATAAATGTTTAATGATTGACTGCTTAACTGCAAATCTTAAAGTACCATGTAGACACGTGCTATTACAACTTAGTTCTGGAGGGAAACAGAGAAAATGGACTTCTCTGCCCTTATTACAGAGCGGGGGTGGGGGGTGGGGGAGTGGCGCGAGGTTTATGGATGCAGAATAGGGCACACACTGTCAGCTATGGTCGGTTTATTTCACTGCACGGATTTCCCCCCATTTTGTGTTGTTTTAAGGACTGGTTCTTTGAGGAAGGGAAAAGGAAGGGATATGTTGAGAAAGGAAATATTATGTAAAAACAAACGGTATCAATTAAAAGACAAAAATGTTTAAGTACCCTCAAATCAGCAATTTCAAAGAAAATTCAGTTGAGAAAGTGGGTTGGGAGGGATGTTGAACTTTGCAAAACAAGACCCGTTGAGAATGAAAAAGAGATGTTCCAGACCTAGTGCACCGCAGGGGAGGCAGCCAGTGGGGAGAGAAGCAGGGTGTTCTTAGCACTGTCTCTTCTCAGAATTCACCTCCTTTCTCTCTGTCTTCAGTTTTTTTAACACAATCACAACCAGACAAACAAATCCCATCTCTCCAACTCCTCTTGGGCCCCACATGGAAACATCCACACACCCCCCCCCATAGTTTGCTGAGGAGGTGGGTCCCATAGACACGAAGAACCAGAACATAAGCCCTCTCTGAGACCTTATAGGCGGAGGCCCAAAAGGTCAGGTATCTCTCCCCCTGGCCTTTGCAGCCCCTTCCTCAAGCATCATGGCTCCAGCATCCACCTGGGCCCTAACTGGAGAAAAGGGGCTTTGCCTTAAGCCATTTCCTCTAATCCTGTGTATTTTGTCTAATGCATTTAAAAGCACGACTGGAGATGAGCTCCATCCACTTCAGGAGAGTGTCTCAAAGCGGGGCAGGACTTGAAAAAAGCCCCTTTCTTTCCCTGTCTCAGTATGTGGGAGCACCCTGGGTAACCAGGGTTGGCACTCGGTTCCTTTGGGTAGTGACAAGCACAGAAACCACCCACCCAGTTGTTAGGCACAGATTAACTCATCGATTTGGCCCACGACAGACTAATTGACAGGAGGGATTAATGATCACTTAAGGTTCAGAATCCTCGATGAGCTTCACAACAACCCTCCTGAATCAGAGTGATAGGCAAAAATGTCTCCATTTTATCATCAACATTGAGTATTGATCTACTGTGATGGACTATATTCTTCTCACCAATGCAATGGTACAGAAGAGTTCCAGGGAACTCGTGATAGAAGAGGATCTCCAAATCCAAGAAAAAAAAACAAACTGTGGAGTATAGATGCTGAATGAACCGTACTATTTCTTTTGCTCTTGGTGCTGTTGTTTTTCTATTTTGAGGTTTTTTGTCATTGCTCTGATTTTTCTCTTATAATATGACTAATGCAGAAATAGGATTAATGTTATTATGTGTGTATATATATATATACATATACATATACATATATATATATATACATAACCTATATCAGATTACCTGCTGTCTAGGGGAGGGGGGAGGGAGAAAAATCTGAAATTGGAAAGCTTGTATAAACAAAAGTTGAGAACTATCTCTACATGTAACAGGAAAAAAAATAAAATACTTTATTAATTAAAAAAAAAGAAAGGAAAAAATGTCTCCATTTTACAGACAAGGAAAGTGAGTCTATGAGAGATGAAATGCACCCCACCAGGTGATGTGACTGCTAAGCATTGGAGACAAGACTAGAACCCAATATCCTGACTCCAAGCTCAGTGCCCACCCCTTTCTGGATTAAGAGGGAAGGCAGGGAATTTCACGGTAAAGAATGGCAAAATCTTGTTTTCTTCTCTATCACACTTGAGTCTTCAGTCATAGAGCTTACAAGGAATCTGAGGCCATGATTCAAAGTCTGAGTCAAGCTTGGGAACATGGGATGATCCAAGCTGGGGAGCAAGAAAGGAATCCTGGAGCCATCAAGTCCAAACTCTAATTTTCCACGTGAGGAAACAGAGGCCCAGAGAAGCCCAGCAACTCACCCAAGGTCTAGCACACAGTAACTAGCCAGCAGAGAACTTCATAAAAGAGAGGAGACTGTGGGAAGCACCCTCCCTTCCTTCTCCTCTAAATCCCATTTTGTGGAAGTTGGTAAGCAAAAGATCCAGGGGCTCTGGCCAGCAGAGCTCCACTTGGTAACAGCAGAAGCTTTCAACAACTCAGCCAGGGAAGCTTCATAAACAATCAGGTCTCAGCAGCTACCTGCCCAAGGCCTTTGTCAGGTACAACTCTCTGAGATCAGTGGGAATTGACAACTGGGATAATTGGCTATTTACCCGTGCCCCAAATCCACTTGACTTGTCTTCTGATCCTTTGCGGGATATTGACATAATCAGTGACTGCCAATCATGGATTTCCTTCTGCTCAATGTGCTGATGATGTTAGTCAACTTGATGCACAGAATGTTTTCCTTTGTTAAAAATAACCTATTTGAGGGGCAGCTAGGTGGTGCAGTGGATAAAGCACTGGCCCTGGATTCAGGAGGACCTGAGTTCAAATCAGGCCTCAGACACTTGACACTTACTAGCTGTGTGACCCTGGGCAAGTCACTTAACCCTCATTGCCCCGCAAAACAAAAACAAAAACAAAACCCAACCTATTTGAACTGCTTTATACTGAAGAAAAAGAAATGTATCACTCTGATTCCTACCAAGAGAGGGGACTTGATTTCACCTAAACAGGACAATTGATAAATGCTTCTTAATTGGGTGCTAACCATCACCTAGCAGAGACCAGCAGGGACATTTGAAAGTTCACATGGTCAGCCATTAAATCTCCTCTCTTCCTCTATTGCTGCTGAAAGTCTTGGAGAACCTGTCCTGCCTCAGGCCCATGGAGATCGGCTCTTACTGTTCAAGGCTGCAGACATCACATGGAGAGGAATTGGACTGGGCAGAGAGAGACACCGGCATTTTTTTCCTTTTTCTTTTAGGGGCAATGAGGGTGAAGTGACTTGTCCAGGGTCACACAGTTAGTAAGTATCAAGTGTCTGAGGCTGGATTTGAACTCCTGAATCCAGGGCCCATGCTTTATCCACTGCACCACCTAACTGCCCCCGGATCCTGGCATTTCTTAAAAGGCTTGATGTGAGTATAGCTGATTGTCTATTGCTGACAAATTAGAATGCCAAGGGCTCACCAACCCAAAGCCTTTTGCCTTAAGTGGTTTGCTAGCTATCCCCTATCATGAGACAGTCCTCCCTCTGCCCCATGCCCTTGCCCAAATAGAATCCTTCCCATTCTCACCTCTATCTCTTAGAATCTCTAGCTTCCTTCAAAGCATAACTCAAGGGCCTCCCCCACCCCAAGACCCTGTTCATCATCACAGCAGCTCCAACCCTATCCATTGAAATAGATTGTCAAATCAGAAATGAAAGAAATGAACCAAAGTAAACACATCGATTAGAATCATGACTTTAGGGTTGGAAGGTGTTTTAGAGGCCAGTGACAAGAGGGATCTGCCACACCTGCTTTGCCTCTGATGATGGGTGGAATCATCACACATCAGAAATGCACACTCCTCAGACCTCAAACTACCATGGGAGGAAGGGAACATGACTCTCAGAAGGGTGAAGCCTGATTGAAGGCCTCACTGGGCTTACAGTCTCATTGATTCTCCAGCTCCCACCAATGATCAAGTTGTGGTCGGCCCATATCTGCCCATCTCATCAGACTTATGTCTATTTGGCCTCCAATAAGTTTTCCACAGGGGTCAGCCCATGTGATGGAGGTCTTCCTTTTTTTTTTTTGTCACGGCAATCCATGATCAAAGACTCAGAAGCAATCTGCACTGGAGGTGGCACAATAGAAAGATGATAAGATCCACTTAGAGATGGATTTTCTATAGATCTCAGAGATAGGGAGATTCCAAGAGAAGGAAAAGATTGCAGATGTCACTCTGCCCCCTCCCCCCCCCCAAAAGCAACCTATACGAAATCATTCACTCATTCCACAAAAAATACACTCACTACATCCAGGGTCCTGCATCTATGAAGTTAAGTGTCATACAAACTATTCTCAGAGTTTACAAACTGATGATGGACATGGGGAGAGGGGGGAACAAGTGAACACACTGAATCTTAGAAGACTTGATTCAGAGCCAGAAGCCATTGAGTCCAACTCTCTCCCTTTACAAATTGAGTTCCCTGAGCCCTGGAGAAGCTAAATGATTCCTTCAAAGTCCCGGTGCAGCTAATGGTGAGTTGGGGTATTAAAGAAAGGCCATGGAAGCCACCTCCACTCTTTCCCCTCACCCATATCCCATTGGACAGAATTTCCTATTGAACAGAGAGAGGGCCTACCTCAGACAGAAGTCTTCTTGGGTGGCAGTTTAAGCCTCCAACAAACACCATGTTGGGCATGACTGGCCGAGGAAACTCAAAAACAAAATCATATCTCAACAGCCAAATAGCATCTTGTTTCAAAAGGTCCCTGGCCCGCACATCTCTGTGAAGAAACTCTGAGGCAATTCTGTCAAAGCTAGATAGCAAGTAGTAACAGTACCAAGGCTCCACGGAGGAGATAAAGAAGTTGGCCAGCCTTTGGGGAAAGGTCATATGATCTGTAAACTTGGAAAAGAGTCTGGGGATGTAGGAGGGTGGGCTCGGACACTGGGCTGAGCTGTAATCCAAGCCACACACCAGCCCCCGGGTCAGATAGATGGAAGGAAGCGAGAGGTGCTCCGCAAGGATCGTCCCACAGACTGACAGGGGGTTGGTGAGGAGGGCGTCAAAGTGACTCTCTTGGAGATCCTGGATGATCTCGGTGCTCTTCAGCAAACTCTCACAGGAAGTCTCCAGAATCTTCACAAATGATGACGAACTTCGAAGAATCTTGACAAAAGCCAGTGGCCACGAGTGCTTCTGGAGATTGGTCAGTGCAAAGACACCTAATACCTCATTGAGCTGCTCCTTCATGTGGGGGATCTGGTACATTTTAGTGGTAAAGGTGTCCTGGCTCTTCATCTGCCAGCTCATGTCGGGCAGGAGGACCACCACCTTGTGGCCCTTTTGGCCAAGCTTCTCCACAACAGGGAGCATGCTCAGCCAGTGGCTGCCATCCATGGGCAACACCAGGAGCTTGTGTCCAATAGCCAAGGCGAGCCATGGCAGGAAGAACTTGAAGATGAGAAGCTTCTGCTGGGACATTTTCCCTAGAAAATAAAACACTGGAGTCTCCTGAGCAAGGCCAAAGAAGCCTGGAGTCAGCAGTTACTGTCAGTGAGATGAGCTCAAACATTGACTCCGGAGTTAATCAGTGATGGCTGCTTGCTTCCTGGCCAAAGGGGACTAAGGCATCCCACTCTATTGTTTGGGATTATTGACCTGCAAGAATAAAACCCCCTTGGGGCAGCTAGGTGGTGCAATGGATAGAGCACCGGCCCTGGAGTTAGGAGTAAGTACCTGAGTTCAAATCCGGCCTCAGACACTTAACAATTATTAGCTGTGTGACCCTGGGCAAGTCACTTAACCCCAACTGCCTCACCAAAAAAAAAAAAAAAGAATAAAACCCCCAAGGAGTTGGATAGTCCAATGACTTATGAGATGCAAAAATGCCTCCCCAGCCCCCACACAGTCCAACAGGCCTTTGTCCACATTAAGCTTCAACATCTCCACACAGCACATAGTAGCTACTTGATAGAGGTTTGATGAATGAATGAGATAACATTTCATTTTGGGACACCTGTAATTGATAGAAAACAACTGCCCAAAGCGGTAGCTAGGTGGTGCCATAGTTCATGGAGTGCCAGGCCTGGAGTCAGGAAGAAATCTTCTTGAGTTCAAATCCAGCCTCAGACACTTACTAGCTGTGTGACCCTGGGCAAGTCACTTCACTCTGTTTGCCTCAGTTTCTTCATCTGTAAAGTGACTTGGGGAAGAGAGTGGCAAACCCCTCTTGTATCCTTGCCAAGAAAACCCCATGTGGGGTCATGGACAATCACACATGACTGAAAACTACTAAATAACAATAGCAGACTATCTCTAAACAGATGCTAATAAATATGGGGGGGGGGAGCAGCTATGTGGTGCAGTGGATAAAGCCCTGGCCCTGGATCCAGGAGGACTTGAGTTCAAATCCAGCCTCAGACACTTAACACTTAACTAGCTGTGTGACCCCTGGCAAGTCACTTAACCCTCATTGCCCCACAAAAAATAAAAATAAAAAAATAAAAACATGGCGGGACAAGTGGGCAGAAGGAGAAGGAGGAAGGCTCATCGTTGCTTTCTTTTTTTTTTTCTTCAAAATTTCATTCAACGCTATTCCCGTCAGACCAAGGAAGACCCAGGACTTCAAAAGAACAGGGATGGCTCACAGGTGCTCCAAGCCTGAGAACTTGTCTGAGCTTCTGTGGACAAAAGTGACTCCACTTTGGGCCAGTCCTCTCAAAAGCAGGACAGATAAACCCAAAGACTCCAGCTTCTGGGATAGGAACTCAGTATTTGACAAAAACTGCTGGGAAAACTGGAAGATAGTATGGCAGAAATTAGGCATAGACCAACATCTTACACCTAATACTAAAATAAGGTCAAAATGGATACATGATTTAGACATAAGAGGTGATACCATAGGTAAATTAGGAGAGAAAGGAATAGTCTACCTATCAGACCTTTGGAAAGGAAAACAGTTTATGACCAAACAAGAGATAGAGTATATTATAAAATGCAAAATGGATGATTTTGATGACATTAAATTAAAATTTTTTTGTACAAACAGAAGCAATGCATCCAAAATTAGAAGGGAGGCAGAAAGCTGGGAAATGATTTTTGAGGCCAGTACTTCTGATAAAGGCCTCATCTCTAAAATATATAGGGAATTAAATCAAATTTATAAGAATCCAAGTCATTCCCCAATTGAGAAATGGTCAAAGGATATGAACAGGCAGTTTTCTGATGAAGAAACCAAAGCTATCTATTCCCATATGAAAAAACGCTCTAAATCTCTAATGATTAGAGAGATGCAAATTAAAACAACTCTGAGGTACCACCTGACACCTATCAGATTGGCTAAAATTACAAAAAAAGGAAAATAATAAATGTTGGAGAAGCTGTGGGAAAATTGGAACACTAATGCATTGTTGGTGGAGCTGTGAACTGATCCAACCATTCTGGAGAGCAATTTGGAATTATGCCCAAAGGGCGATAAAGCTGTGCATACCCTTTGACCCAGCAATACCACTTTTGGGTCTTTTACCCAAAGAGATCATGGAAAGGGGAAAGGGACCCGCATGTACAAAAATATTTATAGCAGCTCTGTTTGTGGTGGCAAGGAATTGGAAGTTGAGTGGGTGCCCATCAATTGGGGAATGGCTGGACAAGTTGTGGTATATGAATACAATGGAATACTATTGTGCTATAAGAAACGATGAGCAGGAGGAGTTCAGAGAAACCTGGAGGGTCTTGCGTGGGCTGATGATGAGTGAGATGAGCAGAACCAGAAGAACATTGTACACAGTATCATCAACATTGAGTGTTGATCTACTGTGATGGACTATATTCTTCTCACCAATGCAATGGTACAGAAGAGTTCCAGGGAACTCATGATGGAAGAGGATCTCCAAATCCAGGGGAAAAAAAAGAACTGTGGAGTATAGTTGCTGAATGAACCATACTATTTCTTTTGGTTTTGGTGCTGTTGTTTTTCTATTTTGAGGTTTTTGTCATTGCTCTGATTTTTCTCTTATAACATGACTAATGCAGAAATATGTTTAATGTTATTATGTGTACATATATGTATGTATGTGTATATATACATATACATATACATATACATATACATATACATATACATATACATATATAACCTATATCAGATTACCTCCTGTCTAGGGGAGGGAGGGAGAAAAATCTGAAATTGGAAAGCTTGTATAAACAAAAGTTGAGAACTATCTTTACATGTAACGGAAAAAAATAAAATACTTTATTAATTTAAAAAAAATGCAGGACAGAACCCAGCATGCATCTAATCTCACCCCGTCATTTTACAGATGGGGAAAATGTGGCTCGGCCTTCCTTCCATTGAAATGGACTCACCCAGTCACACAGACAATGAGTAGTCGAGTCAATATTCAATCCAAGTCAGAGACTCATATTTTTGAAATTGAAAGGAAAAAGAATGAAGCGCTAGGGGGCAGCTAGGTGGTGCAGTGGATAAGGCACCGGCCCTGGATTCAGGAGGACCTGAGTTCAAATCCGGCCCCAGACACTTGACACTTACTAGCTGTGTGACCCTGGGCAAGTCACTTAACCCTTGTTGCCCCACAAAAAAAAAAAAAGTGAAGTGCTGCTTGCCTTCAGGAAGCTAACATTCTATCTGAGAAACAATATGTGTTACAGACAAGTACATCCTAAAATATATGCCATAAGGATGAGGTCATTTTCTTATAGAAGGAGAGCGCTAGCAGACTGCCAGGGGAGTGGGGGGGAATTGGGGGAGAGGTGTCAGGAAAGGCTTTGTGAAGGTAGGTAATGGTGCTTGAACTCAGCTTGAAGCAAATTGAAGATGCTCAAAGTCAGAGATGAGGAAGGAGTGCATTCACTTCTCACCAATACCCCTAACTGCTTCATTAGCCTCCCTGCCTCAACTCTCCGTATTCTAATCCTTCTACTCCTCTGCCAAAGAGCTTTTACTCAAGATGAGTTCTAAGTATGTTGTTCCCCTGCTCAATAAATTGCAGTGGCTCCCTGTTACCTATTATGTCTGTAACAATTCACTAGAACTGAGGGGATTGGTGAAGCCCTGATGACTGTCTCCATCTTACCTGAGTCACGTCATATTCTAGTTCAACTGAGCAGCCTCCCAAAAGGGGGCTCGATTTCCTTTTTTCAGATGTGTGCATCTTGAAGGAGAAAGTGACGCCTGGAAGGGACACAGAGTTAAGAGCCGCCATTCCCAGTCTTACCCTTCCTGCTCAGTGACTCAGAGAAGACAGAACCGGGAGGGACGTTAGAGTCCAGCCCATGGACTGTTAGAGCAAGAAAGTGATGTAAGAGGCAAAAAAAGGGTTAATAGAAAAACCTAAGACCCAAGCTCTAATTCAGATGTTAGCTCTAAAAGGGAGTCAGATCCCAGTTAATGGATAACTTATGTTAGGTTCTTGTACCCATAGTGATCAACATCCATAACGGACCAGACAGGTCAGGTCACAATAACAATAAAGGAAACAGACAACCTATAGAAATTCTAATGAAAAATGATTCTATTTTGAAACTAGCCATGGGAATCAGAAAGATATATGCGCAGAAAAGGCCAAATTGTCCCCAGATTCACCTTATGACGTGTAAACCCCCAAAACACACCTCCACTGAAAAAGGGACCCACCTCGGGGATTGGCTTAGGACCCCAGGAACTCCAAATTAGGATAAGCCCTCCCCTGTTAACAACTCTAGGTGGAGATTATTATAATGAGACTGATAATCAATTCATCCCTACTATAAATATAACTGTCTTTTCTTTCACTATTGGAGAGATACCTTTCCACTATTCTGGTTCTCTCCCTGTGGTCACTCACAGCATTGCAATAAAACTTGGTAAACTGAGTCACAGAGTCTTGTAATTATTTTGGGATGACTCACAATCAATTTGACCCCAAATTCTAGCCCACATCAAAAGGATTGAGCACCCTGGCAGGGGGACCCCGCCATCTGCAGAGTTTCCCCTCTGGGGAGCTCCCCAATGCTTGTCCAGATTAACCAGTGAATGAGAGGAGGTGTGTGTGACCGGTGGGCTGAGCCTCACAGCCAACACAGAAAAACAAGTTTCACTTGTTTGAGGATGCAATGGAAATCTTAGCTCAGGAAGGAGGCATCCACACTCACTCCCAAGCCTGAGGGAAAATTGGGCTTTAGACATTCTGAGACTCTCCTCGCTGTTGAGTGGCCTTTGTGCAAACCGACTGACTGATGGACCTTCAGAGAGAGCAGGACCTGCAAGGGTCAATCCAACCCCATCATTTTTTTTTTTTACAGGGGAGAACTAGGGACCAGAGTAGGAGAGACTTGCTCTAGGCCGTACAGTTTCTGGATCACAGATTCAGAGCCAGAAGACACCTCATTATCTAGTCCCAATCTCTCCTTTCACAGTGGGAGGAAACTGAAGCCCAAAGAGATTAAACCACGAGCCCAAGAGATGTAGGTAGTAAATGATAGAGCTGGGATTTGAACCCAAGTCCTCTGACTCCAAGTCCAGATAACTGTGCCCACCCCTTTCATTTTACAGAGAAGGAAACGAAGGCCCATTTGCCCAATCACTCAATGAGTCAGGGGCTGAGCCAGGCTAAGAACCAGATCTCTTGGCCACTAGGCCAGCACACTCTGCTCCAATTCAACTCTTCTTTCCTTGATTCATATTCATGGAATTGATGAATACTGAGAAATAAATTTATTAATAAATCAAAATAGAGGGGCAGCTGGGTGGCACAATGGATAGAGCACCGGCCCTGGAGTCAGGAGTATCTGAGTCACTTAATCCCAATTGCCTCACTAGAAAGAAAGAAAGAAAGAAAGAAAGAAAGAAAGAAAGAAAGAAAGAAAGAAAGAAAGAAAGAAAGAAAGAAAGAAAGAAAGAAAGAAAGAAAGAAAGAAAGAAAGGAGGAAAGAAAGAAAGAAAGAAAGAAAGAAAGAAAGAAAGAAAGAAAGAAAGAAAGAAAGAAAGAAAGAAAGAAAGAAAGAAAGAAAGAAAGAAAGAAAGAAAGAAAGAAAGAAAGAAAGAAGGAAAATAGAGAGGCAGCCTGGCACTGGGGAGTAGTGGGCTGACTTCAGTGTCTGGACAACCTTGGCTCAATGCTTGCCTCTGGCACATACTGATGGTATGACCCTGGGCAACGAATGAATGAATCATGAGAAAACATTTATGAAGACTTTATTGCATGCCAAGCACTGTGGAAGCACCGAGGATGCAGTCACAAAAATGAGGCAATATTTGTACTCAATAAGTGTTTATGGGAAGACAGCCTACACAGGGGGACAGAGCCCAGGCAGTTCACTTAGTCTCCAAGACTGTGAGTTTGCAGAGTTGGTTCATATCTGTGTTAGGAGAAAGAGAGAGGAGCTCCATACTGTCCCCAGCCCTTCTGCAGCCCTGATACATATTGGATAGAGCAATGATTTTCACAACCAGATCTTTGTTTTTCTCAGGTTTTCTCTTTCATTACATATTGTCTTACTGCCAAATTTGGGGCAACTAGGTGAAACAGTGAATAAGGTGATAGCCCTAGAGTCAGAAAGACTCATCTTCCTTAGACAAATCTGTGTTCAAATCTGGTCTTAGACACTGACTAGCTGTGTGACCCTGGGCAAGTCACTTCACCCTGTTTGCCTCAGTTTCCTCATCTGTAAAATGAGGTGGAGAAGGAACTGTCAAACATCCAAAATCTTTGCCAAGAAAACTCCACATGGGGTCATGAAAAGTTGGCCACAACTGAAAAAGACTGAACGACAACCCCATCAGTAGGCTGAGGGGTTCCTCTCTATCAACATGGGAATTTCTTTTGCTTGACCGGACTCACCATTGCAAGGAAGGGTGGGGAAGGGGTGTCATTGGGAAATTATGGAGGTATCATCAAGATAAGAGCCTAAGTACAACATTCAAAGAGAGAGAACTGGGGCAGCTAGGTGGCGCAGTGGATAGAGCACCAACCCTGGAGTCAGGAGGACCTGAGTTCAAATCCAGCCTCAGACACTTGACATTTACTAGCTGTGTGACCCTGGGCAAGTCACTTAACCCCCATTGCCTCATAAACAAACGAAGAAACAAACAAAAAAAGAGAGCAGGGACAACAAGCCAGTTGTTAGCACGTCCAGCACATGATCCACAGAGCAGGGAGCTGGGTCAGCTTTGTGCAAAGGTACATGAGCAGCCCTCAAGGTTGGGGTTCACGGATCACCATCTCCAGGGCATCCTCTGACATTGTTTTATTGATGAAAGGAATTCTCAGAAAGAAAACTCTCTGCCAATGCAAATGAGCCCTGGCTCTGCATCTTAGCAAGTTACCCCTAGAAGCCGAGCAGTTAATCAGGGCTCACAAAGCCATGATGTATTTGCCAGAGATGGGACTCAAACCCAGGTCTTCCTACCTCAGAGGGCAGCCCTCTATCCACTAGGCCTTGCTCCCCCTCCAGTAATTAACATAAACTTCAATAAAAGAAATGACCATTCATGAGATAGAGGGTTAGACTCGTAGTCAAGAAGACCCGGGCTCAATTTCTGCCTTGGATACTTAATAGTTGAGTGACCCTGAATAAGTCATTTAACTATTTTTGGCCTTGGTTTCTTCATCTGTAGAATGGGGACAATAACAGCTCCCAGTTCCCAGAGCTGTGTGAGAAAATAATTATTAACAGTGGATTTCTCGAGGGACCCAAGGGTCAGTTTCTCAGCCCTTTCTCCCCCACACTCCAGGAAGTCTGGATTCCTCGATCTGGGCCCGACCCAAGGGAACAAAAGAAATGGAGACAAACCCTTTTGTCTAGCTCAGTGAAGGTCTGACAGGATCAAACCACACGTGTAGGACTCATTTTCACATAGACCACCCTCAAGTCGTATCGACCAATGGCATTGAATGGCGCTAACCAATCAGCTTTGGTCTGGGCCACAGGCTCTTGGCTCTTTGACTTGTAGGTCTTCTGAGACCATGTGCTAGAGACAACATGGGTCCATCCGGGCTTTTCCTGCTTTCTCTATGATGCAGTCTGCCACCACAAGAAGCTAGAGAGACTCGTGGTCAATTCTGTACCGATAATATAATATTAATTTAATCATAATATGCTCACTGCCAAAACTGATCTAGAACAAATAACAATTAATTCCAAAAACACGATTGTAAGGATCAAAGGAGGAAACGTTTGTGAAGCGCTTTGCAAACCTCTGACTGCTATCTACCTCTTTCGGTATCCCCAGCACTTTACACCTGCCCGATACCAAGAAGACCTTGAATAAGCGTTTATCAATGGGTTGAAATCGTAATCACTGACCACCACGGTGCCGGTTTAGAAATGACCGATAAGTGTAAACTCAAAGGCATCTTGACTTGAGCACTTAGAAAGCCTTCCTCCTGCCTCCCCTCCTCTTCCCAAAGCTAGACATCTTGTGCACAGAGAAGATGACTTACCTGAGACAGGGGCTTCGACTCATGGCAGGTGATGCCACCAACAAACACCATGTTGGGCATCAAGGGCTTGGGGTAGTCGAAGACAAAGTCATTTCTCAGCAGCCAGATGGAAGTTTGACTGTACAGTTCATTCACAGTCACGGGCCTTTGGAAAACATCTTTGGCAATATCCAAGGTGCTTGACAAGAAAGAGGAACACATTGACACTTGTTGAAAATGGAAGAAATGATTCCAGACACGTTCCGTGAAGGTCATGGAGTCTGCAAACCCAGAAAGTCCTCTTGGGACATAAGACAAGGGGCTAGGGCACTGGGTTGCCTCTTCTTGGTAATGGCAAAAGAGCCCGCGAGTGAAGACCACTGATGGGAGGGAGAAGTACTTGGCCAAAAGAAAGCCGCATTGGTCAAAGGGATCGAAAAAGATAGCATCAAATGCAGTCTCTCTTATGTAGTCCAACAGCTCAGGGGTTTGAAAGATCGTTCTGCAGTTGGAAAACAAGTAATCAAAGAATGCCGTGGTGTTTGGGTTAGTTAGCAGGGACAACATGTTTTTGTTTATTTTCTCCCACTGGTTGTCGGAAAATCTCTTGAACACCTTGTTGAAGTCTTCCAAAGTGTAGGCGGGCTTGTAGGTTATTACTTTGTATGGGGCCGATGTCCCAAGCCTCCAGTTTACCTCGGGGATAATCATCACCAACTCGTGTCCTCTCTGATGCAGCTGCTCCACCACCATTCTCATGCTGAGCCAGTGGCTCCCGTCCATGGGCACCACCAGCAGCTTGCCTGCCTCAGCGAAGCCACCACCCAGCAGGAGAAATGTCCAGAGGGGAAGGAGGCCACCCGGCTGAAGGAGAGAAGCCATTTAGGGCCAGAAGCACAGAGGAAGCGAGCTGTCTGTGGGGCTTCTGAGGGCTGAGAAAGCCTACCCGTGAAAGGGAGTGGAGGCGAGACTGTCAGCATGAAGGGAGGGTGCCTGTCTATACAATGATGACATTAGTCAATGATTGACTAATTGCATGTGCTAATCAGGGCACACTTACTGAGCATAAATAACCTTTAATAATCTAGGAGGAGCATATTTCAACCCTGAGTTTGGTCATGGTCCCTAAACGCCTCTGGCAGGACCAATGAATTGGGTAACCAGACAGTTGAGCAACTGCAGGAAACTTTATATCGAACCTTTAAAAGACTGAAAAAAAATATTGGCGAGCGTGCCCATGGAATGTGGCCATGGGTGACACGGCGGAAATACTCCACTATTGCCCTGTTCGTGTCAAGCAGGCCACAAGCATTTCTTAACATCGACTATGTGCAGGCACTGTGCTGAGTACTGGAGTTACAAAGAAAGGCAAAAGTCAGGTCCTGTCCCCAAGTATTTTCCATTGTAATGGGGGAGACACATGCAGCACCGTCACATCCGAGCAAGATAATCTGGAAATGATCGACAGGGGGAGGACATTTGCAGGAAAGGAGATCAGGGCAGGCTCCCTGGAGGAGGTGCGCTTTTAGCTGGAACCTGCCAGGAGGCAGAGGTGAGGAGGGCATCCCCCAGGGAGAACAATCGGCTGTTGAAGCCGTGTGTGAAGGGGGCTGGTGCTGCAGGTTCAAAGGGCAGAAGATGAGGAAGACCGAGGGGGAGGGCTCTGCAAACTGTGCAGGGACAGACCCCAGCCATCCCTCCTTCCAGCCTGTCCGTGCTCATGTGAGAGCTGCCAGGGCAGCGTCTGTGCTGCTGCTGAGGGTGGCTGTGAAGCGTGTGTCTGCCCAACCACATGCACCTGCGTGCCCAGGTCTGCCTGTGTGTGTGAGAGAGAGACCGCTCAGCAGCACGGAGTGCGTGGAGCACATCTTGCAGTGATTTCGGGAGGAGGGAGGCAGAGGGAAGATACCAAGCACAGCAAAGGGCAAACGTTTCTCTTAATGCTTCAGAAGAAAAAACAGAGAGGAGGAACCTTGGGTCAGCCTAGTCAGTCCCTCCTCCCTGACAAAGCCGACTGGACCTTTTGGTATGGTGGGCAGGCAGAGTGCCCTGCCGAGAGGCAGGACCGGCTGAATTTGGATCCCTCCCTGGACATGACTAGCCTCCTGACTATGGAAAAGTAACTGAAGCCCTCTCTCTCAGCCTCAATTTCCTCATCTGCACGATGGGAGTGGGGGTGGACTCGACCTTTCCGGTCTTTCTCAGCTCTGAGTCTAGAAGTCCGTATACTTTCTCTGTGGTGAGAGGCAGGCTGGCGTCGTGTGCAAAACCAGAGCGTCACAGATGGGGAAGAGACCTTGCTCACGGTCCAGCCAATGAGTGCTCCATCAGGAGTCAAAGACTTCGGGGAGGCAGATCGGATCCTCTGATGGATTCATCCACCCAGGTCTCTTTTTCACTCCTCCATCAGCCCTGCCAACTCCCCAGCTCCCTTCCACTCCCTGCTCACTCCAAGTCTTTACCAGCCGCCTGTCTGGGAGCCTGGGTTGTGATTTCTGGGTCAAAGGGCCAGGCAAGGGAGATAAACCTTCGCAAGTGAAATTCTGGCTCCAGGTAGGTTTGGCAACCCTGCCTATAGGAAGACTGGCTTAGTCCGACCAGCTGAAGATACCCTCATCCTCCTGCACGGAAGGCAGAGAACTCGGGCAGAGTTCAAAGGAATAAAGGAAAAATGCCACGCAACATAAGCAATAAAATGGGGGTGGAGCCAATTAAAATCCTGTGTAATTCTGGGCTCAACTTTAGCCCAGAGTGCTTCCGAGCTATTAGAAATGCTTCATATTCTACTGAAGCAGCGGCTGAAACCATCGCTAGGGGCCCTTACCGGTAGGTTACTCAATCATCTGTGTTTGCAAAAAGAGGTACAGCTCCCACCAGAGTAGAACCATAAAGAGTGGGCAGTGAATGAATTCTTAGGATTGGGTGAATGGGTATAGAGTGTTAGAGACGGAAAGATTCTTAGAGATGATTTAATCCACCCCTCCCCGTTTTACAGATGATGAAACTGAGTCCCAGAGCCAAGTGAACGACTCTCTGAAGGCCAATATCATACAGTTTAGTTTAAGCGGGGCTGGCCTTGGTGTCGACAAACTGAAGGAAGATCCAAGGGTCTGCTCCTTGCTCCTTGTGTGTCCTTCAGCAAGGTACATTTACCTCTGTGGTACTCAGTTCCCTCTCCTGTGAAATTTCAACAAAAGGGTTGAAGCAAACAGGAAAAAAATGTGAGCTGGATAGGTCTAACAAGCATTCCTAAAAGAGCTAAAAATGATTTTTAAAATCAAATAAGAGGGGGCAGCTAGGCAGCACAGTGGATAAAGTATGGGCCCTGGATTCAGGAGGACCTGAGTTCAAATCCAGCCTCAGACACTTGACATGTACTAGCTGTGTGACCTGGGCAAGTCACTTAACCCTCATTGCCCCACAACCCCCCCCCAAAAAAAACAAACAAAAACTCAAATAAGAATAGTAGAGGAAACATTAGAAAAAGAAATGGAAAGCAATGGAAGAAAATTGTGAAAAGATAATTAACAGCTTGGTAAAAAAAAAAAAAAGGGACAAAAATACTAAAGAAAATAACACCTTAAAAACATAATTGGTAAAGTGGAAAAAGAGTTACAAAAGGTCACTGATGAAAATAATTCCTTAAAAATTAGACTTGGACAAGCAGAAGTTAATGACTTCATGAGACATCAAGAAAAAGTAGAAGAAAATGTGAAATCTCTCATCAGAAAGCAACTGAAAATAGATCAAGAAGAGCTAATATAAAAATTATTGGAATTCTACCTGAAAGCTATTATTAAAGAGAAAGCCCAGACATCATATTTCAGGAAAATATGAAGGAAAGCTGCTGTTATCCTAGAACCCAGAGAGTAATTGAAAGAATCTACCAAATGCCTCCTGAAAGAGATCCCCAAAAGAAAACTCCCAGGAATATTATGGCCAAATTCTAGAGTTCTCAGGTCAAAGAGAAAATGCTTCAAGCAGCAAGAAAGAAGCCATTTAAATATTGTGGAGCCATAGTTAGAATTACACAAGATTTAGCAGTTACCAAATTAAAGGAGTTGAGGACTTGGAATATGATATTCCAGAGAGCAAAAGAGCTGGGATTACAACCAAGAATAACCTACTCAGCAAAAACAAGTATAAACCTTTGGAGGAAAAAAATGTCCATTTAATTAAATAGATGACTTTTAAGCATTCCCGGTAAAAATATCCATAGAATAGAATAAAAATAGAATAGAAATAGAATAGAATAGAAAAATTTGACCTTCAAAAACAAGACTCAAGAAAAGCATAAAAAAGTAAACATGAAAGAGAAACCACAAAGGACTAAATAAAGTTAAATTTACAAAGTCTCTAATTTCCTATAAGATGTTGTTTAACTACCAGCCTTTACGTGAAAAATTCCCCCAAATACCTGACTCCTTTCTAAACCTTCTACTTCCTTGTGGTTATTCTGTATACACTCATGCTCTATAACAATAATGGCTAACATTTATATAATGCCTACCATGTTGTAGGCACCGTGGTGAGCAAGACTTTCAAATTTTATCCTGGGAGGTACTATGCCTTTTGTTAAGGGCTAAAATTCTAGCTAGTCTGTCTAAAATATCTAATGAGTGGTCGCCAATAAATTATAAGCTTTAGCAAGAGTTAGACTTTTAAGCATTTATTAAGGAGAATAAGAATTTGGTAAAGAGAGAAAGAAAGGCCTAGATTCCTATCCATTAAAGGGAGAGCACATTTCTAGCTCCCTTCTCCACCAGAGTCCAGAGGAAAGAGAGTGAGACCGAGCGCCAGTCTCTTCCTTCCTCCTCCCACTAGCCTGCGTCACTTCCTGACGCCAAAGAAAAGACTCCTGGTCTTGCCCTCAAAGACCTTCGCTTCATGGGCAGAACTCTTCTACAGTAAGTCTCCAGCAGGTGGCGTCATTCCAATCGTTACACTTTCTAATAGGAAGATGATGTGTGTATCTTCTAAGAATTTTATGATTATTAGGACAGTTAGAAAGATTCTACATAGAAAAACAGTGTGGGAGTGAGTCAATTATGTTGGATGATGTAAAAAAATGAATAGGTGAAAAAGAGGAATGTCATGGGAGAAGGGGCAAAGGAGAGGAAGAATGGAGAAAATTATCTCACATAAAAGAGGCAAAAAAAGAACTTTTACAGTAGAGGGGAAAATGTTGATGGGGCGGCAGGCAACACATGGACCTCACACATCTAAATTGGTTCAAAAAGGAAAACTATATAAACATACTCAGTTGTTAAAAGAAATCTATTTTACCCAACAGGGAAGGGGAAGGAGATAAAAAGAAAAGAGGTGATAAAAGGGAGAGTAGATTAAAAAGCCAGTGGTCAGAAGCAAAGCAATCTTTAGAGGAGATACAGGATAAGAAGAGAGAGAGAAGGAAAAACAGAAAAAAATAGGATGGAGAGAAATGCATAGTTAGTAATTGTAACTATAAATGTGAATGGGGTAGGGGGCAGCTAGGTGGTACAGTGGATAGAGCACTGACCCTGAAGTCAGAAGGACCTGAATTCAAATCCGACCTCAGACACTTAACACTTACCAGCTGTGTGACCCTGGGCAAGTCACTTAACCCCAATTGCCTCACTAAAAAAAAAAAAAAAGTTAATGGGATGAACTCACCCATAAGATGGAAGTAGAATGATAGTAGAATGAATTAGAAAACACAATTCAACAATATGTTGTTTAAAAGAAACACACTTGGAACAGAAAGACACATAACAGTTAAAATAAGAGGCTGTAGCAGAATCTATTATGCTTCAGCTGAAGTAAAAAGGACAGGGGTGGTAATCATCATCTTAGAAAAAGCAAAGAAAACTAATTAAAGGAGATAAATAAGGAAACTACATCTTTCTAAAATGGAACATAGACAATGAAGTAATAGCAATACTAAATATATATGTATCAAATGGCATAACATCCAAATTCTTAAAGAAAAGTTAAATGAATTACAGGAATGAATAGACAGTAAAACTATACTATTGGGGAATTTCAACTTTCCCCTTTCAGAGCTAGATAAATCTAACCATAAAATAAATAAGAAAGAAGTCAATGAGATGAATAGAATCTTAGAAAAGTTAAATATGATAGAACTTTGGATAAAACTGAACGGGAATAGAAAAGACTATCCCTTTTTCTCAGCTATAAATGGCACCTTTACAAAAATTGACCATATATTAGGACACAAAATCCTCACAATTAAATGCAAAAATATTAAATGCACACTTTTCCAACCACAATGCAGTAAAAATACATTTTAATAAAGGACCATGGTAGCATAGATTAAAAGCTAATTGGAAACTAAATGATCTAATCTTACAGAATGAATGAGTCAAAGAACAAGTCATAGAAACAATAATTTCATTAAAGAGAATATCAATAATGAGACAACATCCCAAATTTGTGAAATGCAGTCAGAATAGTATTTAGGGGAAATTTTATATCTCTAAATGCATACATCAATAAATGTGAGAAAGAGCAGATCAATGAATTGGGCATCACTTTTTGCATCATCTGCCTAATTATCCTCATGCCATTATGAGAAATTAAAGGAGCTGATATAACTGGTAACAGATGTCAAGGCCAAATCCAACATTGTATTTATATCATGACACCTGAGATAATCATGGGGTTACCATAAAAGAACAGAGAGGAAACTGAGTCAGGCTTAATCAGATCCATGGGATTGAGATGTCCATGGCATCAGGCATATAGGAGGGGGAATCAAAGTCAGGCATAGAATGAGATGGCATAGCCTGGCTGTTTCGTGCTATGCGGGGGAGGGGGGGAAGAGGGGGGATTAAACCAAGAGAATCCAACCTCGCCCCTTGCCAATGGCTGTTCTCTTGGCCTTTCCCAAGGCAGTGCAGTACCTGGACTTCATGCATGTCTCCCCTTCTGTTACAGTTCAATGCCTGCTCTTATATGTGTTCCTCTCATGGATGAAGGCAATTAATGTCTCAAATGGTAGGTTCCCATAAACCAAAATAAATGTGAATTTACCTCGACTCAGAATATAATGTACAATTATGCAATAATTCCAAATAATAACTTTTTAAGCTTAGTAAAAATAGTACTTCTAAATTAATTTATACTTGCCATGGTAATAAATTTACCAAGGAAATACTTTATAGAATTTGTTCAAATAATCAGTTGGAAAAACAAACAATTTAGAATATAGGAGAATAATACTTCCAGACTTAATAGTGTATTATGAAATCAAGACCATCTTGCATTGGTTCAAAAACAGAGAGATAGGGGCAGCTAGGTGGCGCAGTAGATAGAGCATTGGCCCTGGAGTCAGGAGTACCTGAGTTCAAATCCGGCCTCAGACACTTAACACTTACTAGCTGTGTGACCCTGGGCAAGTCACTTAACCCCAATTGCCTCACTAAAAAACAAACAAACAAACAAACAAACAAAAAAACCCAGAGAGATAGATGAATAGAAGAAAATACACATGGAAGAATAAAAGACAATGAAATTCAAACTGGAGAATTCTAAAGGAATATGAACTTAATATTAATGACAGTATTACAAAATATAAATTTGATTACATGAATATAAAAAGCTTTTGCAAATGTTCCTTTTTAAAGCTAAGTATAAAACACAATCTTAAAAGAATGAAAATCTCTATGAAAATAAACCCATACTATTAATTTCAAAATGTAGATGTAATAGCATAAAAAAGAAACCCTTGTGTAACATTTGAACTGACATTATTTCTCTAAGTGAATTTAGAACATTTTTGATTTTGATATCTAAAATTCCCAACTCTCATATTAATATCTTGCTGTCTACTTCTTCATTTCTGCAAAATATGTCCCCATTTATGGCAATAGAAGCAGGTTCTTGAAATATGATGATAATTGTCTTGTACATTTTTATTCAGGTCAGAGGAGGAGGAGGAAGTGGGGTCCCAACCACCGGAAGAGATGCTGGAGGGGGCAGGACCATTGCTCCCATGTGCTGTACAACCACAGCATTCACATTCAAACTTGGCAGTTTAGCTGGGGTGGGACCAGGGCAATTTGGCGTTCTAGCCTGTGAAGCAGGTTCAGATTTGAACTCTGGCTTGGATCCCCCTTCCCCTGTTGCTAGGGGGATAAAAGCTTCTGGAGGAGGCTGGGTCTTGCCTCCAGGCATGCAGAAGAAAAGCATGAGTAAGGATTGGAGAAATGTAGAGAGAAAGGATTAGTGTTAGAATTTGAAAAAACTGGCATCTACTCCTGTATAAACTCTTTACTTGCTTTATTTCATAGTTCCCAATAAATTAAATCTTTGGGGGAATTAAAGTGCAGGATTAATTGCAAATTTTTCAGTGTTAGGAAATCAAAAGATCCATTCTCTAACCATTGGTTCTCTAGTAAGCTAAAATATTTTTATGCCACTTAAAACAAAGTTTGATAAGCTCTGGTTTTGTCATGCCTGGCTGAAATTGTAGCTTATAAGAATCCCATGCTGTGAGTATCCTTTCAAGGGGAGACCCATGTATTATATGGTAGGTTTCAGTATTTTTAGTCCCTTTTTGTAATTCAAAAATTTCCTCACTATAACACAAAGGAAAGTAAAAATAAAAATAAAAATAGAATATTCAAATTCACACAGACCAATCATAAACATGATCTCAATTTTTGCTTGTGTGAATAGCCAGACTAAAATATATAAAAGGTTAAGGAGATCCATTTGAAAATTTAAAGGGACAGACATGTGGAAATAGGAGAAAATTTCTTAGGCAACTTGAAGATCAGAAGATTGAGGGGTTCAGCATTCTGCTTCTTGGGTTGCCAACTGTGAGATTTAAAATCTAATGTGTGTGTCCTTACCTGCCCTCCCAGTGTGTATGTGTGGGAAACTAGTTAGGATTTACTTATAAATTCAGCAAGTTTAGGCTTTTAAGCATTTACTAAAGTATAGTAAAAGTTAGTAAAGAGAGAGGGAGAGCACATGTCTATGAAAGAATGGAAAAAACCCTAGCTCAGACCTACGAGAGAGAGAGAGAGAGAGAGAGAGAGAGAGAGAGAGAGAGAGAGCACTCCTTCACCTAGCCGCTCACACTTCTTAAGAGAGAAAGAGTCCCACTCAGTTCCCTTGGAAGCCCCCTGTCAAACAGGAAGAAGGTTGGTCCCCACAGGCATCTCCAAGCTAATTGACTGGTAGCATTCAAGTCCATTGATTGACATGACTTAAAGGTGGTCCATGAATTGTGATGTGACTTCCTGGACACCAATCTGACCTTGGAAACCTCAGAAAGGTCACCTCATGTCTTTCTTGGCAGGGGATGGAGCCCCTGGTTCTCACATTACCTAGTCTAATTACTTTAATTTCTTTTTCTTCTCTTATTGCTATGACTAATATTTTTAGTACAATATTAAATAACAGAGGTGATAATGGGCATCCTTGCTTCACCCCTGATTGTATTGGGTAGGCTTCTAGCTTATCCCCATTACAGATAATGCTTGCTGATGGTTTTAGATAAATAGTACTTATCATTTTAAGGTAAGCTCCTTTTATTCCTATGCTCTCTAGTGGTTTATTATTATTATTATTATTATGCAATGAGGGTTAAGTGACTTGCCCAGGGTCACACAGCTAGTAAATGTCAAATGTCTAAGACCAGATTTGAACTCAGGGCCTCCTGAATCCAGGGCCAGTGATTTATGCACTGCTCCACCTAGCTGCCCTCTCTAGTGTTTTTAATAGGAATGGGTGCTATATTTTGTCAAAGGCCTTTTCTGTGTCTATTGAGATAATCATATGATTTTGGTTGGTTTTGTTATTGATATGGTCAATTATGCTTATACTTTTCCTAATATTGAACCAGCCTTGTATTCCTGGTATAAATCCCACCTGGTCATAGTGTATGATGCTTTTGATGTATTGCTGTAATCTTTTTGCTAGTTTTTTACTTTAAATTTTTGCATTAATATTCATTAGGGAAATTGGTCTATCATTTTCTTTCTCTGTTTTGGCTCTTCCTGGTTTGGATATCAGCACAATATTTGCCTCATAAAAGGAATTTAGTAGGACTCCTTCATTTATTTTTTTCAAATAATTTATATAGTATTGGGATTAATTGTTCTTTAAATGTTTGTTAGAATTCACTTGTGAATCCATCTGGTACTGGGGATTTTTTCTTAGGAAGTTCATTGATGGCTTGTTCAATTTCATTTTCTAAAATTGGGTTATTTAAATATTTTATTTCTTTTTCTGTTAATCTAGGTAATTTATATTTTTTGTAGATAATTATCTATTTCATTTAGATTGTCAAATTTATTGGCATATAATTGGGCAAAATAGTTCCTAATAATTGTCTTAATTTCCTCCTCATTGGCAGTGAGTTCACTCCTTTCATTTTCCATACTAGTAATTCAACTTTCTTCTTTCCTTTTTTTGATCAAAGTAACCATTGGTTTATCTATTTAATTTTTTTTCATAAAACCACCTTCTAGTTTTATTTATTAATCCAATTGTTTTCTTACTTTCAATTTTACTAATCTCTCCCTTGATTTTCAGGATTTCTGATATAGTGTTTAGTTGGGGATTTAAAAATTTGTTCATTTTCTAGTTTTTCATTTTTTAGTTGCATGCCAAATTCATTGATTTGCTTATTCTCCATTTTATTGATGTAAGCAGTTAGGGATATAAATTTTCCCCTAAGTACCACTTTGGCCTCATCCCACAAATTTTGATATGTTGTCTCATCATTGTAATTTTCTTTAATGAAACCATCAATTGTTTCTATGTTTTGTTCTTTGACCCACTTGTTTTTTAGGACAGATCATTTAATTTCCAATTTATTTTAAATCTTTCTTTCAATTGTCCATTATTGAATATGTTTTTTTTTACTGCATTATGATCTGAAAAGGATGTGTTTACTATTTCTGCTTTTCAACATCTGGTTGTAAGATTTTTATGCCCTAATACAAGGTCAATTTTTGTGTAGGTCTTATGTAATGTTGCAGAAGGGGGTATATTCCTTTCTATTCCCATTCAATTTTCTCCAGATATCTATCCTATCTAACTTTTCAAGAATTTTATTAATTTCCTTAACTTCTTTCTTGTTTTTTAAAATTTTTGTTAGATTTATCCAGTTCTGAGAGGGAAAGTTTAAGGTCCCATTATCAATTATCTGTTTCCTCCTGTAACTCATTCAACTTGTACTTCAAAAATTGAGATGCTATACCATATGGTACATATATGTTAAGTATTGATATGACTTCATTGTCTATGGTACCTTTCAGCAAGTTATAGGCATTCTCTCAATTTCTAGTTCTTTTAACTAGATTTCTTTTTGCTTTTGCTTTGTCTGAAATCATAGTTACTACCCCTGCTTTCTTGGCTTCAGCTGAAGCATAATAGATTCTGTTCCAGCCCCTTACATGTAGTCTGTGTGTATCTCTCTGCTTTAAATGTATTTCTTGTAAACAACATATTGTAGGATTTTGGTTTTTTATCCATTCTGCTCTTGGATTCCGGTTAGTGGGTGAGTTGATCCCATTTACATTTATAGTTATGATGACTAACTGTTTATTTCTATTCTATTTTTCACCTGTTTATTCCTCCCCCCCATTCTTATCCCCCATACTTTCCCTTCTCACAAGTGTTTTACTTATTGCCTTCCCCAATATCCTGTCTCTTGTATCAGTCCCCCTCCCCCTTGTGTTATCACCATCCCTTTTTAAACTTCCTCATAGGGTAAGATAGTTTTCTATATCCAAATGAACGTATTTGTTATTCCCTCTTTGAGCCAGCTTTGATGAGAGTAATGTTTAATCTTTGCCCATCTCTCCATTTTCCCCTCCATTAGGATAGTTCCTTCATGCCTCTTTTTTTTTTTTTTTTTTTTTTTTGGTGTGTGTGGGACAACTCACCCCATTCAATTTCTCTCCTTCCATGCAATTTCTTTTCCTCCTTCATTTTGTTTTCTGGGGTGTCATTCCATCAATGTCACCTTATAACCACACCCTCTGTCTACATATACTCTTTCTAATTATTCTTATAATGAAGTTGTTAATACTTAAAAATATTATCATCCCTTCAATATCACCTTATGACCACATCCTCTCTCTACATATACTCCTTCCTTCTCTCTCTGTGTTTTTTTTCTTTTTTGCAGGGCAATGGGGGTTAAGTGACTTGCCCAGGGTCTCACAGCTAGTAAGTGTCAAGTGTCTGAGGCTGGATTTGAACTCAGGTCCTCCTGAATCCAGAGCAGGCGCTTTATCCACTGCGCCATCTAGCTGCCCCCTCTACATATACTCCTAATTGCTTGAATAATTGCTCTTATAATAAAGTTGTTAAGACTTACAAATATTATATTACTATATAGAAATATAAAGAGTTTAACCTTATTTAATTTCTTACAGTTTTTGTTTGTATGCAATTAAAGATCTTGTGCACAAACAAAACAAATGCAGCCAAAATTAGAAGGAAAAGAGGGAAAAGATCAAGGAAAAAGTATTGCAAGCAGTCAAAAAGGAACAATTCAAGTACTATGGAGCTACAGTCAGGATTACACAGGATTTGACAGCTTCCACAAATATAGGGAAATAAGCCAAATTTAATTTTAAAAAAAGAATCATTCCTCAGTTGTTAAATGGTCAAAGGGTATGAACAGGAAGTTTTCAGATGAAGAAATCAAAATTATCAATAGTCATATAAAAATGTTCTAAATCACTTTTGATTAGAGAAATACAAATGAAAACAATTCTGAAATACCACCTCACATGTCTCAGATTGGCTAACATGACAGAAAAAGAAAATGACAAGTGCTATAGGGGATGTGAAAAAATTGGAACACTAATGCACTTTTGGTGGAGTTGTGAATTGATCCAACCATTCTGGAGGACAATTTGGAACTATGCCCAAAGGGCGATAGAACTGTGCATACCCTTTGACCAAGCAATACCACTATAGGGTACATATCCCAAAAAGATCAAAGGAAAAGGAAAAGGATCTACATGTACAAAAATAATTATAGCAGTTCTTTTTGTACTGGCAAAGAACTAGAAATTGAGAGAATGCCTATAACTTGGGGAATAGCTGGAAAAAGTTGCAGTATATGACTATAATGATTAATTATTGATTAATTCTATAGTTTTCCTGCTTTCAATTTTATTAATTTCTCCTTTAATTTTCAGGATTTCTAATTTAGTATTTAATTGGGGCTTTTAAATTTGTTCTTTTTCTAGATTGCATGCCCAATTCATTGATCTCCTCTTTCTCTTTGTTATTGATATAAAATTTCCCCTAAGCACTGCTTTGGCTGCATCCCATAGATTTTGGCATGTTGTCTCATTATTGTCATTCTCTTTGATGAAATAATTTATTGTTTCTATGATTTATTGTTTGACCCACTCATTCTTTAGGATGAAATTATTTAGTTTCCAATTAATTTTCAGTCTACCTTTCCATGGCTCTTTATTACATGTAATTTTTATTGCATCATGATCTGAGAAGGATGCATTAACTATTTCTGCCTTTCTACATTTGACCAAGAGGTTTTTGTGCCCTAATACATGGTCAATTTGTGAATATGTGCTATATACTGCTGAGAAAAAGGTATATTCCTTTCTATTCCCATTCAATTTTCTCCAGACATCTAGCATGTCTAACTTTTCTAGTATTCTATTTACCTCTTTAACTTCTTTCTTATTTATTTTATGGCTAGATTTATCTAATTCTGAGAGGGAAAGATTCAGATCCCCCACTAGTATAGTTTTTCCCATCTATTTCCTCTATGGCTTGTGGGTTTCTCACCACCTTGGGCTTGCTCCCTGCACTAGCTCCAGGTGTGCTGGGATGGCCAGGCCTGGTCATGCCTGTCCTGTGGGTGGCCCTCTAGCTGGCAGCCTGCCCTCTCAGCTGGTTCTGGTGGATCTCACCACTGGCCTGCTGTGCCACCAGCTTGCTGAGCCAGGATCAAGGGGCCTCAGTTGCTTGGCTGTGACCTAGAGCTTCCTGCTGACTTGTCCCAACCCCCTCCACGCTGAGCTGTGCTGTGCCTCCCTTTTGCCTGAATGAGACCTACCTTTCCTGAAGTCTTCTAAATTATCTCAGGTTGGAAGATTGTGTCTCTCTGTCTTTTTTGTAGGTTCTATAGTTTCAGAATCCATTTAGAGGCTTGATTTAATGTTCTTTTTGTTTTTTGTTTTTGGTTTTTTTTTTTTGCAGGGCAATGAGGGTTAAGTGACTTGCACAGGGTCACACAGCTAGTAAGTGTCAAGTGTCTGAGGCCAGGTTTGAACTCAGGTTCTCCTGAATCCAGGGCTAGTGATTTAATGTTCTTTTAGAGGGAATCGAAGGAGAGCTCAGGCAACTTGCTGGCTTCTCTCCACCATCTTGGCTCCGCCCCCCCAAAATACTACTCTGTATTGTGAACTAATCTATTCTGCTGATCCACCACTCTATTTATTAACCTGTTGGTTTTGTTGATTACCCCTTTGTATTACAGTTTGAGATCTGGTGTGGGTAGGCTGCCTATCCTCACATTTGTTTTCATTCATTTCCTTGATATTCTTGGTTTTTTGTTCTTCCTGATGAATTTTGTTGTTGCTTTTTCTGTCTTTATGATGTAATTTTTTGGTACTTTCATTGGTGTTGCACACTGAATAAGTAAATTAATTTAGGTAGAATTGTCATTTTTATTATATTGGCTTAGCCTACCCACAAGTAATTGATATTCCTCCAATTGTTTAAATCTGACTTAATTTGTGTGAAAAGTGTTTTGTAATTGTGTTCATATAATTCTGGGTTTGTCTTGGTAGGTAGATGCCCAAGTATTTTATATTGTCTGCAGTAATTTTAAATGGGATTTCTCTATCTATCTTGTGAGAATTGGAATGACACCCCCTGCTGGGAGGAATATTGTGAGCTCTGGCCATGAGGAAAAAGCATGTGACTTGGAAACCACGTGACTTTAGTGTCCAGAAGTTACATCTATAGAACCATCTGTGGGACCTGTCAATCAGAGCTACCAGCCAATTAGCTTGGAGCTATGCATGTGGATGACCCTGTTTCCAGGTTTTTAGGAGGCTTCGGGGAGAAGGAGTGAGGAGCAAGGTCTTTTTGGGTTAGAGACTTTGGCTTGGAGGCAGGAGAGGCAGATTAGGGAGAGCAGACAGATCTAAATTTCTATCCTCATGTTTCTGTTTACTAACCCCTAATATACTTTAATAAACATTTAATGCCCAAAGATTGGTGCTACACGTTTTCTAATTTAAAGTGACCACTCATTAGATTTTAGACATCATAGCTAGAATTTTAGCCCCTTACAATCTCTTCCTGCTGGCATTTGTTGGTCATATATAGAAATGCTGATGATTTATGTGCAACTCCCTTTTTTACAGATGTGGAAAGTGGAGTTCAGGGAATTGATTGGCCTTACATCACACAGGTGGTACGTAGACAAGCTCCTAATATGAGAGTTGAAGGACAAGAGGTAGATCTAACAGAAGGAGTGAAAAAGTAAAAAGCAGGGACAGCATCTGGACTATAGGATGGAAGTTGGTTGAAAATAAGAATGATTGGAAAGAGAAATGGGAGTAATCTTGCTTCAGGAGCCATGTCTGAAAAATAGTTTTCTTCACAACATAGAAGACAACGCTGTCCTTTCTTCAAGTCAATCTGCACTCAGATCCACTCTTCACACAGCTACAAAAATGGTCTTCCTAAAACTCACAGCTGACTCAGTGGCTTCACTGTTCCACAAGTCCCAGTGGCTTCCTATTACCTCCAGAATCAAGTACAATCTCCTCTGTCCCTGAAAGCCCTTGGCAGCCTGGCTCCAGGCCACCTCTGTGAGCTGTTTGCTTTTTCTTCTTCTCTACTAGTGCTAAAGTCCAGCCTAGCACAGGACATTGTGTCTCAGCTCCATGCTGGAGTGAAGGAGAAAAAGACTGAAAGTTGGAGAAAGCTGGAGCATACCCTAAGGCAAGAGGTGGCTCTTATTATATTAAAAGCAGACAGGTAGTATAATTTGCATTTCTTAACCCTTATCATTTACATTGATTTTTATAAATAAATTCTGCTTTGATTATTTAATTAAGAGGCTTCTTAATTGTTTGCTTATCAATTTGGGAGTGGAGCAGTGTGGAGAAATTTTTAAAAGGCCCTAACAGATTGGCTTAGGAAATTAATAGCAGTCAGATAGCCAGCCAGTCAAAAGTCCCCATATTAGTCCTCCAGTTAGATTAGGCCCCAGGCCAGGAAGTTAGCTAAAATATTCTTACAATTGAATGGTGACCGAGGCGGGACTTATGGCCTAATTATAATTTTTCTAAACTTATAATTTTTCTTGTAAGCACAATTTTTCATATAAGTACAGCTATAAATTTTTCAGATATAGTTAAGTTAATAATTTTTTTTTTTACATAACATTTTTTCCATTAAAGAGGGCAAGTATGAGGACTTAGTGACAAAGCACTAGATTTGGGTCTTCACAGACTCTTGGGAATAGAATATGTTGAATAATAGAATCAGTATCTCCATGAAGTCTTAAGAGGTTGGAATCATAGGTTACGTGGATTTGGAACCTTGTCATGGAGAAGAAAGGAGATGATAAAGAGGAGGAATGGGAAAAGGGGAGATGAGAGGAGAGGAGATGAGAGGAGAGGAGAGGAGAGGAGAGGAGAGGAGAGGAGAGGAGAGGAGAGGAGAGGAGAGGAGAGGAGAGGAGAGGAGGAGGAGAGGAGAGGAGAGGAGAGGAGAGGAGAGGAGAGGAGAGGAGAGGAGAAGAGGGAAGGGAAGGGAAGGGAAGGGAAGGGAAGGGAAGGGAAGGGAAGGGAAGGGAAGGGAAGGGGAAGGGAAGGGAAGGGAAGGGAAGGGAAGGGAAGGGAAGGGAAGGGAAGGGAAGGGAAGGGAAGGGAAGGGAAGGGAAGGGAAGGGAAGGGAAGGGAAGGGAAGGGAAGGGAAGGGAAGGGAAGGGAAGGGAAGGGAAGGGAAGGGAAGGGAAGGGAAGGGAAGGGAAGGGAAGGGAAGGGAAGGGAAGGGAAGGGAAGGGAAGGGAAGGGAAGGGAAGGGAAGGGAAGGGAAGGGAAGGGAAGGGAAGGGAAGGGAAGGGAAGGGAAGGGAAGGGAAGGGAAGGGAAGGGAAGGGAGGGATGAAGGAAGGAAGGAAGGAAAGGAGAGAAAAAGGGAGAGAGGAGGGAGTGTAGCTCAAGAAGACTCAAAGAAGTTATGGGTGACTGAAAGGATGACTTGACTGGAAAAAGAGGGAAAAGGAGAAAGGCTAGTTAGCCAAAGAGAGACAGATTGAGAAAAGGAAAGGGAAAAAATAAATCCCAGAAAGAAAAGAAGAGAAACAAGAGAGGAAAAAAAGAAAGTTAAGGAGAGACAAAAACCAAGCATATGTAACATGAAACCTGGGCAGGAAGGAGGAAAGAAAGTGTCTTACCATTTTGAACTTTGTCCCTTCTCTGAGACTCTGGAATTCTCACTGGTTTCATTTTAGTCAGAGGTCATATTTAAAAGAACACAGCAAGGGACATTGACCTCTTCTATATCCAACCACTTGCCCCATACCAATTTTCTGGCCAGCATTTGCAGAGGTTTATGGACAATTGCTTTTGTAGGAGGAATGATCAAGAGGACACCTGATCACCTTGATCAGAACGTTTGGAAGGGAGCTGGGCATGTTGCTAGTAGGACACAGGAAAACACCTCTAATTGGTCCCTGCTTCCTTATGGGTTGACTGAGGCAAAGAAAAAAGAGCTAATGGAATGAGCTGCCCACTTGGTGGTCTATAAAAGATTCTACTCTTCTTTCCCATTTCCCCTTGGACTTCCAGACTAGGGCATAACAAGGGACAGGGGAGCAGAAAACAGAAGATTTTAGCAGAAGCACATAGCAATAGTAAGCAGTTGATAGCGGCCCAGGTGATTCTGAAAATGGAATCACTCCTATTTTTGGCACCTTGGTCTTCATCCCACTGAAAAGGAGAATCTCCTTTTTTTCCCAAATTATTGGGGAGAAGGAAGAATTCTTTGAAAGAATGTAAAAAATGCTACAAAGAAGTCAAAGAGGAAATGAATGTGATAGAGAAGAGAGAGGGAAATTCTTCCCTTTATTAGAAAGACAGAGGGAACAAGAATATGACGTAGAAGAATGTGGGCCAAAAGGGTCCCCTGGACATTTCGAATTAATTGTGACAAAGCTTTTCCTGTGGGAGAGGGATCCGCAGCCTTTGACAAGGAAGCAGCTTTTTGTGCTCTGGAGATGATGGGCCCATTCTAGTGAGCGGTCATTGGCCAGTTGGTAGTGGCCCAAGAGAGAAGAGCAGGGCCAAAGAAGTTTATGCCAACCTGGCATAAATAATGGGAATGTCTGCTGCCTTCCCAGGGCTTATAGCTGGAGCACAAGGAAGTGGCTCCTAAGGTCTGTCTCACCTGACAACACCTACTCATTCTGGTGATTCCAGTGAGGACCAGTGAAACCTCCAGAAGGAATCTAGAAAGCATCACTAAGGTTTATGACATCCTGGGTGAAAATTGAAGACTGCAGGGATGCTGCTGAATGAGAAGAAAGATGGGTTGGGGAGTGAACAGCTGGATAAGAAGAGAGTGTCTGAGAATGAGACTTGGACAGAAGTATGAGCTTGAAGACAAGTTGAACCTCAAAGGTCCACTAAGGGTATATTGGCCCAGAGTCTTGTGAATCTAACCCAAAGGGCCTTGGGCCAAAAAAGGAAGAGAGGGAGTTGTGTATGTGGATGTGTGAGGCCAGCTACCATGGAAACTAGAACACACATAGCACAGGATGACACCTAGCACAGCATATGGGCATTGTGAAATCCCAAAACAGATCTGAGAAGAGACAGTAAGAAATGTGTGTCCTTGGGTGTCTGTGGGCAAATGCAGAAAAAGCAAAAGCCCAACCAGGAGTGTTAAACAAGGCAAAGGAGGGGTCCCCACAAACGGTGGCAAATTTGACCTTGGAGGCATTGCTGAGATTCTGTGGGACAGAAGTCACAGCTGGACTAGATCCCTGGAAGGATGCATCTTTAGTTGTCGGGAACAGAATAGAGAAAAGGGCTGTGAGATTAGTGTTGTCTCTCAGGGAAACATCCAGGAACGTTGGGAAGAAGGGAGAGCGAGAGGTCACACAAGAGCCCCCCCCCCCCCAGAATCCATGACTCTCAGAAGACTAGGAAGGGACCACGGGGGGCCGCCAAGACCACCCCACACCTAAAATAAGTCTCTTCTACAACATACCAGACAAACGGGTCCTCCAGGATCTGGCCAAACCCTCCTCTGGAGGGAGCCCAGAACACTTAGGTATACCTCTCACTTTCTGGAAGTTCATTCCTGACATTAAGCTTTGTAGGGGAGGCAGCATGGCACAATGGAATGGGCACTAGCTCTGGAGTTCTGATTTTTCCTTTGACATATAGTGCTGTGTAACCTTGGATGAGTCACTTGGCTTTTCTGGGCCTCAGTTTCCTTATCTGTAAAAATGAGTGGGTTGTACTAAATGGCCTCTGAGATTTCTTCCAGTTCTAAGATCCTGTCTTGGTCTGCTTCTCTGCATCCACATCCCACTGCTGCCAGTTCTTCCCTTTGGCTCCAAGCCCTTCAAACCCTCCAGACTAGTGATCTCATCCCTGCTAAGTCTCCTCTTTTCTGCTCCCAGCTACACTTCTAGTTCGAGATGGAAGTGTGATGCAATAGACCAGGGTGGCCAGTGGGGGGCCTGGACCTGAAGTCAAAAGACCTAGACCCGATCTTAGCCTTGCCATTCACTCCTGAGGGTCCTTGGGTGAGTCGGCTTGGGTTTCCCCCACTCTAGCCATGCAGGATGGGCGATGGTGATGGAGAAGAAGAGAAGGAGGGAGGAAAGGAAAAGGAGAGGAGGAGCAGGAGCATTCTGCTATTACCATGAGACAGAGGTGCAGTGTCTGATCTTGTGGACTCTGAATCTGTCATCTCCTGGGGTTCCCATCCCTCCCAGGTTTGTGCCACCCACCAATCTTACCAGCAAGCTGTCTTTTCTGTCTTCCTTCAAGCCATCGATAAAAATACCTCGAATGCCACCAAGTCAAAGCCCAAACCCTGGACAAATCCCTTGGCCATCTGGCACCTTCTGAGTTATTAATAGGATTGGTTCACATCTTCATGTTATAAGACTTAAAGTCAGGGCAAAGGTTAATCTGTAAGGAATCCAGAATGGGAAGGCTGATAAAAAGGGGCTCGATGTTTTCTCTGTCCTTGTCATACAATGGCAACACTGACTTCTCTTGTGCTTCCAAGCCTTATGATTGTGGGATTTAGCGAAAGGCACAGATACCAGAGCTTCCTGGTTGACATTTGGGAACAGTGAGAAATAGACTGCCTTTCCCCTTTCCACCCACTCTGCAGCCACCCCACCCCCCATTCATTTAACCTTATTTTCTTTAAAGGCAAAGCACTGACAGGTTTAACGAGGTATCCACCCCCTCTCTATATCTCTTATTGAGCTGGGTACAAGGAAATCACACATTCTATAGCAGGTTAAAGTCCCATTAAAGTGGGAAAACATACTGTTCACCTGGGCGTGAGTGATTTGGGGCTACACTCATTCAGGGATGCCTAGGTCAGGCTGGCCCACGGCAGGTTTGCATCCTTGACCTATTTCTTGTTCCCCTTTCCCTGCTTCTCTTCTATTTGTCTTTATCTGTCTATTTCACCTGACCTATCCATTTCCTCCATCTATCTTGTAAAGGTTGCAAATTGTGTTTGTGATGGAGGGAGCTCTCATTCTGACGGTTTTAATTTTATTTTACACAAGCAGGTCTGAAGTAAAAATTGGCTTTACAGCATCTTTTGTGTTATTGATTTCAGACTCGTTCCAGAATTAGCTTGCTTGGAATAATCTTGCCCAGGTCACGTGCTTTGGGACCTTTCTCCCTCAGAATTTGTCTCATAACCAAATGCAATAAAAATATTCAAATACAGAATGGGAAGGCTGCATCCCGGTGGTCCAAGTCTCCAGGGACAGTCAGTTGCCTGAAGCATGGAGAAAGGTGCTTGGTCAAACTCATTGAATTTTATGATGATAAATGACTGGCTGGCAAATAGATGTATGGGAATTTCCATCTCTAACCCCAAACCAACAGTGTCGTGGATTATTGAACCATCAGCCCTTGGGGGGTTGGTTGGTTTTCACCATAGTATCCCTAGTGCAAGAAGCCAGGACCCTAAGCAGAGGATCGTGAAAGTGTTGAAGAGAAGACAGCTGAGCAAGGGAAAGCACAGGGCGTGAAGGTGGAATCTTTTTGGAGAACAGCCCAGCAGTTGGCTACAGAAATGATTCCAGCAGCCCGCTCCCTGGGGAGGCTGCACTGTGCAGTGGGTAGACTGCTGGACTGAAGAGCAAGGCCAGTGTCTGGACCCCACTTGATGCTCAGTGCAGTGACCCAGGTTAAGCAGTGTCTCTATGGGCCTCAAAATCGTTACTAAGAGAGCATAGTCTAAGGTATTGATGCTACCATTTTGAGCCAAGGAGAAAAGTCTGCTGGCTTTATACTCAGGATGCACAAGCACGCTGCAAGGTGGCGGTGAGAGCGCCCAGCTCACGGGGTTGCTAGGAGGGTAGAATACAGTATGGGGCCTAAAGCAGAGGCAAACCTCTGGCACTACTTCGGGCACCCAGGCTCTGGCCAGTGGGCATGTCCTCTCCCAGTAATTTCTGAAGAGAAACCTCCTCCCAGACTGTCTGTCTTGGGACCAGCGAGTGGGTATCCAGCCTTTATCTGAAGGTCTCCCAGAGGGAGACACTCACAGCTCCCCAACGGGCCCATCCCCCTTTGAGATAGCTCTGATGTTTCGGAAGTCTTCTCGGACCCTGAGCCTAAACGTGTCTCCTTCCAGTTTCTCTGTCTTGTTCTGCCCTCTGGGGCCAAGCACCAGGTTCATCCCCTTTCTAGGTAGCAGCCCTTCAAATATCTGAATGTTGCCATCCTATCAACCCCTTCTCCAGAGGAAACCTCCCCAGTTTCTTCAGCAAATGCCCACAGGCATGTGCAGCCTCCAGGCCACAAGGACACCATCAAAGCTACTTAAGCAAACAGAAACAAAGCCCGGGGATCTTTCCGCTCCTTTCTTTAGCGTCACAGAAAAACTGTAAGAATCTGAATGTCTCGAAGTAGGAGATGGGCTGAAAAACCAGCAGGACCAGCAGCTGGCCCCAGGAGAAGATGGAGGAGGGGGCTGGGCTTTCCCACGGCAAGAAGGGCCTGAAATGTCCTCCAGGCCTCCCCCTCATTGTACGGGTGAAGAAGATGGGACCCAGGGACAGGGACTTGCCCAAGGTCACTCGCGTCCTGCCGTGCCAAAGCCTCAGGGAGGGATTGTGGCACTGACTGTGACCATGAAGAGGAACATCACGGTACTGGAAAAGGCTGCCGCAGCTGCCATCAAGAGCGAATTACCCCCTGGACCGGGAGTGAGCACCTGGCTTTCTTCCAGGTAATCCACGGAGCTGCCGTTTGGGAGGGAAGGTGCTGGGAACGTTTCTGAGAGAGAAGGCATGGAAAGTGTATGGAAGCAGAGAAAGGGGCTGTGTTTGAGCACAGAGAAGATGAGTCAGTGCATGGGAGTGGGAGGGAGGGGTTGCGTACAAATGTCCTGGCCCCAGCAGGCAGGGGACATTTGGAACCTTTGGGTGTGGATCAGTGTTTAGGGGAGAATACAGGGGATGCACAGAAGAAATGGCAGTACAGGGAGGAGGGGACCCTCAACCTGTGACCGACTGGCAGCGATGAGCTATTCCAGGAACTGGGAACCAGGAAGACAAAGTGCTGACCAGTGCTGAGCCCTCAGAAGGGAAGGTGCTTGGCGCAGAACACAGCATGTGGGAGGGATGGCTGAAGAGTAGGTGTGGGGGAAATGAGGCATTTAGGAGTAGGGAAAAATCAGGGGATTGAGCCCTGACAGGGAGAATCTGAGTTCCAGATCTCAGAGAAGGAAGAATTTGTGGTTGTGCTGAAGTCTAAGGTGTGACTGAAGTAGGGGTAAGTAGGGATAGTTTTCTAGGGCAGAGGTCACTGGAGTTAAGGAGAGTGATCAGGGATCAGCATGACAAGGTCTCACCCAGTTCCAGATCAATGACCTTAAGAAGGCAGGGCCTCCAGGTCCTAAGAGGCTTTGAGGAAGATGGGAATGTGTCCTGGGGTTGGTAGATGACAGAAACTAGGACCTGGATAAGATGATAGAGTTGGATACAATGAAAGAGACCAGCCTCACTTAATCTCTTCAGCCATTCCCAATATAGCATCCCCTCACCTGGCCAATGGCCTCCATCCTTTTCACACTGATTAAGGACTTTTTCTGGACCTAATTAATTAATTCTGGACCTAATTAATCTGAAGCCTCAGATTAATTGATTGATTCAATTGTTTTTACCTCATTAACATAGTTATTTTAAGTAGAATGGGGGAATGGATTCAATCAAGAAATCCAGATCATTGGAGATGAGGGATACAGAGCTTCCCTCTTATACAAGGTAAATGATTTGGGGGAAAAAGGGAATAACTAACCCTGGTGGCTAGTGGGGGGCAAGAATGGCTTCATGTAGGAGGTGTGTTTGATATGAACCTTGAAGAGACTATGGATGGGGCAGCTAGGGGGTGCAGTGGATAAAGCACTGTCCCTGGATTCAGGAGGACCTGAGTTCAAATCTGGCTTCACACACTTGATACTTGCTAGCTGTGTGACCTTGGACAAGTCACTTAACCCTCATTGCCCCACAAAAAGAAAAAAAGAAAAAAAAAAGAGACTAGGGGTCCCATGATGGAGAGGAGTGGAGAAAATACACTCAGGAGACTAGCAAAAAGATTACAGCAATACATCACAAGAATCATACACAATGACCGGGTGGGATTTATACCAGGAATGCAGGGCTGGTTCAATATTAGGAAAACTATCAGCATAATTGACCCTATCAATAACAAAACCAACCAAAATCATATGATTATCTCAATAGACACAGAAAAGACCCTTGACAAAATACAGCACCCTTTCCTATTAAAAACACTAGAGAGCATAGGAATAAAAGGAGCTTACCTTAAAATCATAAGTACTATTTATCTAAAACCATTGGCAAGCATTATCTGTAATGGGGATAAGCTAGAAGCCTACCCAATACAATCAGGGGCGAAGCAAGGATGCCTATCATCACTTCTATTATTTAATATTGTGCTAGAAATGTTAGCTATACAATATTGTTTGATGAAGAACTGTGAAAGACTTAACTATTCTCAACACCACACCACAATGATCCAAGACAATCCCAAAGGACTATTGATGAAACATACTATCTACCTCCAAAGAAAGAACTGATATTGATGGAAAACAGATTGAAGCATGCTATTTTTCACTTTCTTTCATTTTTTCTTTTATTCAAGTTTTCTTATACAAAATGACTAATATGGTAGTGCTCTACATAATCATACATTTATAACCTAAATCTGATTATTTACCACCTTAGGGAGGGGTGAAAGGAGGGAGGGAAAGAGGAATAAAAATTGGAACCCAAAACTATAAATAAAAATGTTTATTACTTTTAAAAAATAAAGAAAAAGAGAGGAGAAAAAAAAGAAATGTTAGCTATAGCAATAAGAAAAGAAAAAGAAATTAATTAGAATAGGTGATGAAAAAACAAAACTATCACTTTTTGCAGATAATATGATGTTATAATTAGAAAATCCTAGAGAATCAACTAAAAAGCTACTTAAAATTATTAACAACTTTAGCAAAGTTGCAGGATACAAAAAAAAAAAACCCTCACATAAATCATCAGCATTTCTATATATTACCAACAAAGTCCAGGAACAACAAAGTCCAACAACAACAGATGGAAAGAGAAATTCCATTTTTTAAAAGATAATAAACATTTTTATTTATACTTTTGAGTTCCAATTTTTATCCTTCTTTCCCTCCCTCCCCTCTCCGCTCCCTGAGGTGGTAAACAATCAGATATAGGCTATACATGTATGATTATGTAGAACATGACCATATTAGTCTTTTTTTTTGTTGTTGTTGTTGTGGGGCAATGGGGGTTAAGTGACTTGCCCAGGGTCACACAGCTAGTAAATGTCAAGTGTCTGAGGCCAGATTTGAACTCAGGTACTCCTGAATCCAGGGCCGGTGCTTTATCCACTGCGCCACCTAGCTGCCCCCCATATTAGTCATTTTGTATAAGAAAATTTGAATAAAAGAAAAAATGAAAGAAAGTGAAAAATCGCCTGCTTCAGTCTGTGTTCCATCAATATCAGTTCTTCCTATGGAGGTGGGTAGTATATTTCATCAATAGTCCTTTGGGATTGTCTTGGATCATTGTATTGCTAAGAATAGTTAAGTCTTTCACAGTTCATCAAACGGCATTGCTGTCTCTGTGCACAACGTCCTCTTGCTTCTGCTCACTTCACTCTACATCAGTTCATACAAGTCTTTCCAGGCCTTTCTGAAGTCATCCTGCTTGTCATTTCTTATAGCACAAGAGTATTCCATCCCCATCATAGACCACAGCTTGTTTAGCCATTCCCCAACTGATGGGCATTCCTTTGATTTCCAATTCTTAGACACCACAAAAAGAGCTGCTAGAAATAGGGAGGTGAACTGACAAGGTTTGGTGACTGATTGAATGAAGAGAGTGAGGGAGTGGGAAGAATAAAAAAATCACTTGGAGACTTCAGAGCTTTTGGAAGAATGGGGATACCTCCAATGAAAACAGCAAAGGCGGGGGGGGGGGGGCTGGCTCTTTGGAAATGAAGAGGACTCTAGAAAGAGGATACTCAGGTGAGGATGATCGACTGGCAATGGGACATCCTAGCTAGAGTGCACCAGGAAGAGAGAGGTCATACCTAAAGATGCCAATGGGGAGTCACCTGCATGAACCTGGCAGGCATCCTAGTGGAAAGAATGATTACCTTGGCTCCAATGATTACCTGGGTTCAAATCCCACCCTAGACAGATACTAGATCCCTATGTGCCCTGGGCAAGTCACACTACTTCTCAATCTCAATTTCCTTCGTTGTAAATGAGACAAATAATACTTGTAGTCCCTACCTACTTCAAAAGGTTGTTGTGAGATAGGGAGGAGGGAGGGAGAGAGGGAGAAAGTGAGAAAGAAAAGGAAAGAGGAAGGAAGGGCAGAAGGGTGGAAAGAAGGAAAGAAGGAAGGAAGAGAAGGGAGGGAGGAGAAAGGGAGGGAAGAAGGAAGGAATTAAAGCAGGTAGGAAGGAAAAACATGTACTTAGTGTTGTGAGAATATAGTGGGACCCCAGGAAACCTAAAGATTACAACCCCCAAATTCTAGGTGTCCTGTTATCTAGGAATATTAATAGCTATTAATTGTTAATGGTCAGAAAAAAATGTTAATGGTCCCTAGTTACAGTTTCTGTTGATGGTGAGGGTTGATAGGGACAAACACTCTTGGTTACTGTAAGAACACAAATCTTAGTTTCTCTGTTAACTCTTTTAGGTACTATTGATAACTCAAGGCTCATTTTATCTGTTAACCCTTTTTAACCTCCTTCATCAAGACTGTGAGAAGTTAGGTAGACATGGGGTCAATACTTTACTGATTTTAATTAATAATAAGTGCTTAATACCAAAACTGGCGTAGTAGTAAGATGTTTAAAACTAAATGTATGGTTGCCTTAAATTAGAAGCTTTAGCACCAGTCTTTGGGCATTAAGCATTTATTAAAGCATACCAGGTATTAGTAAAAAGAGAACACATGGAGTTCAGAAAGTTAAGAAAAAGCCTATCTAGCCCAGAGTTCCAGCCTGGTCTGGTTCTTCCTCAAGTCCTCTACCAGGAACCTGCTTCAACCATGAACTGCTCCAGCAAACTGATCCTGGAAGCTTTTTATAGGTCCAGAGGAGAGGCGGTCCTTACACACTGCTTCAAGCTGATTGGTTAGTGTCCTCCAAAGCCATTGGTTCACTGGACTTGAGGGTGGTCTTGTGTTGATGGCATAGTCCACAGCCTCTGAGAACACTCCCTCTTGGGAGTCAGCCAGGTGTGGCTTTAACTGAATTAACTTTAAGTAGGTTAATCAGCAAAGTCAATCTCACTGAATTCAATCAGTTCTAAATTAATCTCAGATGGGGCCTTTGGGTATCTGCCAAATCCCACTATTTTCTCACATTAGCCATTGATATATAAATAGCAATTAATTTATAAAGTACAGTATTAGCAAATTATTTTTAAAAATACATATGCAAGGGGCAGCTAGGTGGTGCAGTGGATAGAGCACCGGCCCTGGATTCAGGAGGACTTGAGTTCAAATTCAGCCTCAGACATGTGACACTTACTAGCTGTGTGACCCTGGGCAAGTCACTTAACCCCAATTGCCCCTCAAAAACAAAAAAAACAAAAAAGAACAAAAACAAAAACAAAATACATATGCAAGGGGCAGCTAGATGGCGCAGTGGATAGAGCACCGGCCCTGGATTCAGGAGGACTTGAGTTCAAATTCAGCCTCAGACATGTGACACTTACTAGCTGTGTGACCCTGGGCAAGTCACTTAACCCCAATTGCCCCACCAAAAAACCCCCAAAAACAAAAACAAAAAATACATATGCAAACCATACTGTTTCTACTTTTGGGCTGTTTTTTTTTTCCTTCTTTTTTGAGGTTTTTCCCTTGTGCTCTGATTCTTCTTTCACAAGATGACTAATGCAGAAATACGTTTAATGTGATTGTACATATATAGCTTATATCAAACTGCTTTCTGTCTTGGGGAGGAGAGAGGGAAAGGAAGGTGGGAGAAAAATTTGGAACTAAAAACCCTATGAAAACAAATGTTGAAAACTATCCGTATATATATATATATATGTATATATATATATATATATATATATATATATATATATATATATATATATATATATAACTGGAAAGTAACAAAATACTTTTATTTATTAAAAAATAAAAAAGATATAAAAGATATGGATGGATACTACATATCCTACTGACTCCCCATTATTCTAAAATCCCCTCCCAGTTATCTTGCTCTTCTCTTCCCTTTGCTTTGTAAACATACAAAAGATCGGGTCTTCTCTCACTCAGGTGGGACAGCTTTCCCCGGGCCATATAGTCTTCTCTCCCAAGAAATCTTTTTATTTTACAAGGTTTGTGATGAGCTTCCAATTCTTTGGGTGAGCAGTGGCCCACCCAAGTCACTGTTTATTGGAATTTTCACAATTTCTTAGCCACTCAACATGTATAAAACTGTGCCACTGTTTTCATTAGAGTCTTCGATCTTTTTTGTTTTCCATGGATCATGGATAAAGTTTGGAAGCCCCATTTTACCCCTGGTTTTCTCTAGAGTTCTTATTGCCCAGTCTTTGCATTGTGCAGTGGTGATTTTCAGGAACCCACATATATAATGCTATGGCAGAACTATGTTTCTGGAGTGAAGTGTTAATAAATCTAGAGTGAGGAGGGGGCCAGCTTATGAAGAGCTTTAAAAGCCAAACAGAGGATTCAAGCTATTGGGTCCCAAAGGTATCAGGAGATCAGAGGGTCCAATCTACAGGCAGGATAATCACTTTCCTAGCTGAGTGGAAGATGGACTGTGTAGTGGGACCCTAAGAACCTGAAAGAGTTCGACCCCCCCCAAATCCTTAAACTTTCCCAAGAGAAAACAGCTCTGCCTCCCACCTCAGGGATGGTGTGGAAATTTATTTTGATTTGGGGACCCTACCTTTAGGCTGAGATTAGAAAGTCTTAGGCCCTCAGGGTCTCTTCCCCTCCCCCTCTGCTTCAGCTGAGCCCAAAAGCCCCGTGGGCTGTACAAGACGCCAGGTCAGACAGCTGGGGGATAAAAGCCCCCAGCTCCCTCTGACCTGAGCGGAGGTATCTGAGAGATGCTGGGCTCTGGCATAGCCTGTGCTGAGGCACATGGAACTGGAGAGCACCCCACCCCCACCAGCCGCAGCCCTGGCTAGCGGATTAGCTTGGTCTGTGGGGGTGCAGGAAGCCCCAAGATTTGAGTGGAGAGTAGAAAAGGTATATATAGACCTGGGGGTTAGACTGGGGGCGGTGGGGCAGACAGATGAGGGGGACAAGATGAACAGTAATGCAGGACTAGGAGCAAGGAGGAAAGGCCAGCGGACAAGATTAGAGGGGCGGCAAAGGTGGCAGAGGGCAGACTGATGGAGCAGACAGACAGAAGGTCGGTGAGAGAGAAACACAGGGGTTCAGCAGAGGCAGCGGAGAGCACAGAAGCGGTCAGCACAGGGTATAGGTTGGAGAAAGTGAAGATTAAGAAGAGTTAGAAGAAAGTAGCTGAGCAGGGAAAGTACATACCATGAGGCGAGAGGCGGCTAATGCCCTTATTGTATTAAAAAAGTTCAAGGCTCAGCAGGTGGGAAAGAGAAGCAGTGGAAAGAGATGCACCTGCAATGCAGTCAGGTTGTACATTTTATTTCCTTGTATTCTTAATTTTAAATAGTATCTCATAAATAAACTCTGCTTTGATTATTTAGCTAAGAGGCTTCTTAATCTTTAATTTATCAATTTGGGAGTGGAGCAGTGTGATGGAACTTTATAAATGGCCCACATTGAGTTTACAGCAGTCAGATAGCCAGTTAGTCAAACGTCCCCAGATTAGTCCTCCAGTCAGTTTTAGCCCCCCAAAATTAGGCCTAGTCATTCAAAATATTTCTACATTTTAATGGCAACCACAGAGGGACTTATGGCCCAATTATAATTTCTCTAAACTTATCATTTTTCATTTAGTTATAATTTTTCTTAAATCCAATTATATATAATTTTCCAGGTTAGATTAGATATACTTACTAATAATTAATTTTTTTTACAATGGGCATTGCTGAGCGTGACCCTGCTACACTGATAACCAATACCAAGGTCTATAAGATGATATGCAAGGTATGGATGGGTGCCGTCTATCTTACTGATGCCCCATTATTCTAAAACCCCCTCCTATTTGCTTTGTAATTCCCTACCCCGTTTCAGCTTGCTTTGTTTTGTGAACATACAAAAACCCCCAGATCTTCTCTGACTCAGAGAGACGGTGTCCATAGTGATTCTGTCTCCCAGCCATATAGTCCTCTCTCCTAATAAACTTTTTTATTTCATAGCATTTGTGATGAGCCTCCAGTTCTTTGGGTAAGCTAGCCTCCTCCCCACCCTCCCTGCCCCCGCCATCCAGGTTGCAAGTCCCTCCAACAGATTGGAGTGAGGAGTAACTGAGGTAGCCCCCCCCCAAGACTATCGAACAGTCTGAGAGTGAGGGATGAAGGCCTACATCAGGGTGGGGGCAGGGTCAGAAGAGAGGAGGGGAGTATTGGTGTCTTGGGGAGGTGATGCAAAGGCAGAAATGGCCAGATTGGGCAACCTATCAGATGGGGGGGAGGGGGCAGTTAGAGAAAGTTAGAAGTCCAAGGATGATGGGCGACTGGGTGGGGCTGAGAGTAAGACAGGAGAAGTAGATTAGAGAATCATCAGGATAGAGATTCCAATGGAATCCACAGGAGCTGATGAGACCACCTAGGGAACCCCCACAGATGTAAATTAGAGGAAGATCCAGCAAAGGAGGCCAGAGAGGAAGGGGTCACCCTGAAAACCCAGAGAGAAGAGGGCATAAGGAGGGGCAGCTGGGAGATCAAGGAAGTGAGGTGTGAGGAAGGGCCGCTGGACAGGGGCGTGGACAGATCCTCAGTAACTTTGGAGAGAGCTGTTTGGGTGGGTTGTAAAGGGCCGTAAAGAAGAGAGTGAGGGGCAGCAAGGTGGTGCAGTGGATAGAGCACCGGCCCTGGAGTCAGGAGGACCTGAGTTTAAATCCGGCCTCAGACACTTAACACTTGCTAGCTGTGTGACCCTAGGTAAGTCACTTGACCCCAATTACCTCACCAAAAAAAAAAAGAAGAGAGTGAGAGGAGAGTGGAGGCAGCTGGTGTAGACCGGCTTCTCAAGGAATGACCCTACAAGGGAGGGGTAGATGGGCAAGTCAGGCTTGAGGGATTTGGTTTGCTTGATGCTCTCAGGGATGGGCGTGTTTGTAGGCAGCAGTGAGCAGCCAGGAGCCAGAGAAAGAACGGGAAGTGAATGGTGAGAGGGAATGGTGGGGCTTGTCTGTGCATGATCAGGGATGGAGAGCAGAGGCTCCCCAATGAAGGGGTCACCATGGGGAAGGAGGAGAGAGGAGTAGGAATGGGGGGGAGGGCGGGGGGCTGGGAAGCAGGGAGGGGTGGGAGGTTTGGAGAGAAGGGATAAGGTGAAGAACAGGGAGAGGGACAGACAGAATGGCAAGAGATCAGGGCCATGAACTGATTCCTGCGTGGGTCTGGCTCCCAGGATCTGGCAGTGCGGCCTTGGACAAGTTATTCCCTCTTCCTAGGCCTCAGTCTTTTCATCTGTAACATGGGAGTGTCGGACTAGATGACCTGCAAGGCCCTTTTTACCTAGCTCTGGAGCTACCTAGAACACGGTTCCCCGTCTGTGACCCTATGGCCTATCCGGGCCCCTTCCTCATCTGTAAACTGATGGGGTGGTCTCTGAAGTGCCTTTCAGCTCATCAAACCCTAATTTATCCAATGGGTCCTTCTAGTGACACAATAGGTGAGGAGGAAGTGAGAACAAGAAGTGAAAATCCAAGCTTTTCCAGGGATTGACCCAGAGCTCTTCTTGACAGCTGGATGGAAGCCTCAGGCCGAGCTGGCCTGCCCTGGCCTGCCCCAGAGCACAGCCTCCAGTCTACAATGTGCCCTTAACCTGTTTTCCTTGGCCCATGGGAATGTGAGCGTGACTAGAGTCTTTGTGTGACTTGGCCCTCTTGGCAGAGTGAGGAGTGGCTAGATAAGGCTTGCACTCTGCCCTGGGGGGAAGTAACGCCCAGGAATCAGGAAGCTATCCCAAGGACCATCCCTGGAATTTCAGGTTCATTTGGAACCTCCCGGCAGCAATCGGAAGCCATGGGGCAGGTGGGGTTGGGGGACCTCAGCTATTACCCGCACATTTTCTCTGCCAATCCCTTTACCCACCAGACATTGCCAGCTTGGCCTTTCTTTGGCTTGGGTAAAATGGGCACTGCCATCCCATGTGGTCAATAATGAATAAGACTGAATGAGCCCTCCCACTGTGGGGAGAATGCTTCGAGGCAAGCTGGCGATGAGGGAAGCTGGAGGAGCTGGCTTTTCCCTAGGCATCTGCCTTCCAAAGGCTTGTTTCTCTCCCTCCATAGGCATCATAGTGCATGGAGTGCCGGGCCTGGGGTCAGGAAGCCTCACATTCTGGACTTCAAATCCACCCTCAGGGACTTACTGTGTCACTTAACCTCTCTTTGCCTCGGTTTCTTCATCTGTAAAAACATGAGGGATAATCATGCTCCTACTTTGCAGGGTTGTTGTGAGATAATAGTTGTAAGGCCCTTAGCTCTATGCCTGCCTATACAGCAAGCTCTAAATCAATGTTAGCTATTGTTAATGTTTTCTTAGACCTAAAAGAATCTAGAACCATGCGAGCCCTTTTTCAGAGGAGGAATGAAGAATTTCTTTCCCCTTTCAAAAAGGGGGAACTTGATTTGCTTGAGCCCCTCAATTATCCAGGCAACCAGAACAACTATCTTCACCAAGAGTCCTTTGCCCTTTGGTTGGCTGAGAGTAAACCCAGCCTGAAACCAATCGAACACTGATCTGACTGTAGGATAAGCTACTATGGATGTTCTTCAGCTATTCTATGACTTTGGAACAATCCTTTTCTGCATAATCAAACCTTGAACTGAACCACCTGTCATGCAGAATGCCTTCTGGTTGTGTATCAAAGGCCACATCCTGTACCTCTAGGATTCTTTGCCCATACCCCTCCCTTTGGGAGTGGGCTTTGTAAGCCCATCTTTCCTCCAAATTCCTTGCCTGCCTTTATTTAAACTGTATATAAATCCTCGAGGGGCACCTAGATAAGCTAGGTGGTACAGTGGATCTAGAGCACTGACCCTGGAGTCAAGAACATCTGAGTTAAAATCTCACCTCAGGGGCTAAGCCAAGATGGCAGAGGAAAGGCAGTGAGCTCTTGAACACATGACATGGTCACTCCAAAAAACATCCAAATAACGCCATAGGACAAGTCCTGGAGCAGCAAAACCCACAGAAGAAAGTGCTGAAATCATCTTCCAACCAAGAACAGCTGGGAAGGTCAGAAGGAGGAGCTGCTGTGCTGATACAGGAGTCAGGCCCAACCCCACAGTCGCCCTGACACAGATCCAGTCCCAGGAAGGCCTCACCAGAGAAGGAGACCCCCAGAGCCTCTGAATCAGCTGAAGCGCCAGTGTCATCTGGAACTAAGCTCACAGTCTGGTGAGAGGGCTGAGCCCTGGGCAGGGGGGAGACTACAGGGCTCTATGCTGGTGCTGAGGCAGAACTTGGGTTTTTCACCCCTGCTGGGAACCAGGAGGTAGGCTCGAGTAGCAGTGGCCCAGGTGGGGGAGGGGCACAGGCTCGTCAGAGCTAACAACCACAACACACAAAGCTGGTTGACTAGCAAGTTTGTCTGGGGTCATCTAAGGACCAGGGAACAGGCCGGGCGAGGGAAGAACCTGATCCTCCTTAAATCATACCACCTGGGACGTCTTAAGCTTGGGACACTGCAGCCTGGAAACAGTGCCCCACTTTAAGGAGCTAAAAGTCAAGTAAAACAAAGGCAAGATGAGCAGACAGAGAAAGGTGAGGACCATAGAAAGTTTCTTTAGTGACAAAGAAGACTGAGGTGCACCCTCAGAGGATGTCAACATCAGGCCCCTATATCTAAAGCTTCCAAGAAAAATACAAATTGGTCTCAGGCCCTAGAGGTGCTGAAGATAAAGGCTCATACCCTGCAGGAAAATAGAGGGGAAGGGGATGAAGAGAGAGAGGCAAAAGAAGGGAAGGTAGATTGGGGGAGGGGACAGACAGAAGCAAATCTCTTTTGAAGAGGGATAGGGTGAAAGAAGATAGATAATAGAGTAAATATCATGGGGAAGGGAATAGGATGGAAGGGAAACAGTTAACAATAGTAATCATGAAAAAGAGAAAAGGGGGAAAAATTGTACAAAAAATATTTATAGCAACTCTTTGCGGAGGCTATAAGGATATATAAGGATGGACATTCCCCTACCAAGGGAATGTCCTTCAATTGAGGAATGACAGAAAAAGCTGTGGTATATGATTGTGGTGGAATGGTCTTGTGCTATAGGAAATGACAAACAGGATGATCCCAGAAAAAACCTGGAAAGACTCATATGAAGTGATGTATAGTGAAGTGAGCAGAGCTGGGAGGACAGTGTGCATAGTGACAGCAACATTGTTCAATGAGCAATTGTGAATGACTTAATTATTCTCAGCAATGCAATGATCTAAGACAATCCCAAGGGACTAATGAGGAAGCATATCATTCACCCCCATAGAAAGAATGGCTAAAAAGAGTACTTGTGGATTGTACATATATAACCTGGTTGCAGTCTTGTGGAGGGGGGAGGAAAGGGAGGGAAGGAGAAAAATTTGTTGTTGTTTTTTTTTGTTTTTGGTGGGGCAGTGAGGGTTAAGTGACTTGCCCAAGGTCACACAGCTAGTAAGTGTCAAGTGTCTGAGGCCGGATTTGAACTCAGATCCTCCTGAATCCAAAGCTGGCACTTTATCCACTGTGCCACCTAGCTGCCCCCCCCCCCAGGAGAAAAATTTGGAACTCTAAATCTTATGAAAATGAATGTTGAAAACTACCCTTGCATGTAACTGGAAAAAAATAAATAAATGTTTGTTTCAAAGAAAAAAATAAATAAAATCTCACCTCAGACATTTACTAGTATGAGAATTGGAATGGCACCCCCTGCTGGAGAGATACTGCAGGGAAGCTCCGCCATGAGGAGATGGCATGTGAGGAGAAGCCATGTGACTTTAGCGTCTGGAAGTGACCTTTTCTGGGGTTTCGAAGGTCAATCTGGCATCCGGAAGTTACATCTATAGAACCACCTGTGGGACTTGTCAATCAGAGCTACCAGCCAATTAGCTTGGAGGTGTGTCTGTGTGTATGTGTGTGTGTGTGTGTGTGTGTGTGTGTGTGTGTGTGTACAACCCTGTTTCCTGTTGGACAGGAGGTTTCTGGGAGGAGGAAGGAAGCATTGGGGTCTTTTGGGTTCTTGACCTTGGCTTGGAGGGGTCGGATGCTGGGGTCTATTTAGATAGTTGGAGAAAGTTTGCCTTTTACCTCTTTCTCTCTCTCCTCACCAACTTCTGATTGCTCTTTAATAAATTCTTCAAAGTTTAAACTCTTGCTAAAGCTTCTAATTTGGGGCAACCACTCATTAGATTTTAGACATCAAAGCTAGAATTTTAGCCCCTTTCACTAGCTGTGTGATTCTGGGCAAGTCACTTAACCCTAACTACCTCAAACATCCAGAGCCATCTCCAGTCATCCTGATGTTTATCTTGCCACTGGACCCAGATGGCTCTGGAGGAGAGAATGAGGCTGGTGACCTTGCACAGCCCTCCCTCACGCGAATTCAGTGCAAGTCATGACATCACCCCTGTGTCATGGTCCTCTTAGAGAATGAAGGACAAACAACAGCATATAAACCCTTACAATCTATCGCCTGGTGTCCTATTTGGTCATAGGCTGAATAGCAGCCATGATCATTCTAGATTTTCTTCCCTGCTTAATAAAACCTCTCTTTTAATTTTGACAGGCAATGGCTTCCTCTGGCTTTTCTTCCCTTTTAGGAATCTCAAGAACTGGCCTTTGCCTTCTCTAGTCTCCCCCTTTGGGGGAAAAAGAGATCTAAATTCCATTTAAGAGAGTGTTTGCCTCAGTTTATATTTTGGTGCCAAACATGGGGTTTTGATTGGGGGCCCAGGGACCAACAGCCTCAGCCTGCTGGAGATATCTTGAGTCCATCTCCACCATGGCCTTGGCAGGGTGGTCAGCTAGGACCCCAACTCAAAGCCAGATTCCTGTCTTTTTCACTTCAGTACTCCTTTATTGAGCAGGGAACTGGTACAAAGCCTTAGGCACCCAAGGATTGGTAAATGATTTTTTTCTCCTTGGGGCAGGTCTTTGGCTGTCTTCCCCCTCCCCCCTCCCCAACCTTTTGGTGTCTCCGGTTGTCTCCCCCCACCCTTTTCTTTGAGGGCTAAGGGAAAGAGGAATTTGCCCCATTAGGGCTTATCCACCTTGCCCTCTGCTTGTCTTCCTCAATTTTGGAAAGAGGGTCCAAGTTCAATAGACCTTGGGTAATAGCTGTCAGCTGTCAGCATTGTGGAAAAGTGTCTTGATAATGCTGACAATAGGATCAAGCATCTGGAATTTTAGTCAAATGGGCATTTTAAACTTAATTCAAAGATCAATAACCTAGGCAAATAGGAGAACTTTTCGCACTGTTCAGAAAAACTTTAAAATGGCATTTGCCCCCTATATATCATGTTAGAAAACAAAAAGGACTTGGGATATGAGTGATAAAAGGGAAGTAAAAATAATCATAATCTCTTGGGCTGTGAGTATTTGTATGAGATGGACAGAATGGTTCCTCTTAAGATTTCTTTTTTTTTTTTTTCCTTTCAATGAGGCAATTGGGGTTAAGTGACTTGCCTAGGGTCACACAGCTAGTAAGTGTTAAGTGTCTGAGGCCGGATTTGAACTCAGTTCCTCCTGACTCCAGGGCCGGTGCTCTATCCACTGTACCACCTAGCTGCCCCCTAAGATTTCTAGTAAGGTAGACAGGAAGAAGTAACCTTTACTATTGGGAGCACTATCTCCCAGTCATTCATTCGTTTGTGTCTCTTATGTATGTTTACGTATGTTTCTGTATGTCTTATGTGTGCTTAAGTGTCTTGTCGAAAGTTGTAATTTTGTGCACTGAGTTTAGAAGGAAAGTTTATTTGTTTGTTTTTGTTTTTTGTTTTTTGTTGAGGCAGTTGGGGTTAAGTGACTTGCCCAGGGTCACACAACTAGTAAGTGTCAAGTGTCTGAGGTCGGATTTGAACTCAGGTCCTCCTGAATCCAGGGCTGGTGCTTTATCCACTGCACCACCTAGCTGTCCCAGGAAAGTTTATTTGATTGTTTGTAATTGATAAGATTCTTTCTGCTCTGATGGCCCCTTGCAAACTAGTTGGAAATTGAATGTGGAGTAAAATCTCTACTGTGAATCTTAAAGATTTCCTTATCTCCTTCAAGCCCTTTCCCCAACCCTGAAATAACTTATTTAAATCTTTTAAGCTAGAAAAGAAGGTCATTTTCTTTGGGGGCTGTGCCTGTAACAAGGGAAGAGTTTTGTGTTATCTGGAAACTACTAAAAAGCTTTCAAAGGTTCCTGCCCTAGAGAACTACCTGCCTGGGAAAAGAAGTCAGGCATGCAAAATCTTGGGGTAAGAAAATTCTAAGAGCAATAACTCATAACACCCAGCCCAGCATAGTCTAAGTTGATGAGAGCAGGAATGATTTCAACAGTTTTGTAAAACTCTCACGTGTACTTCTAAGTACATGCAACTCGTAGGGCAGCCCCTTATCTGGAAAATCTCAAAACTATTAAGATCAATCAAGGATTTCCTAGGGAACACCCATGTTTTGTGATAGGCAGATTAATGAAGAGAATCCCCTGGGTTTAACTTTGGAAAAATGGGAATTTAAAAGCCACTAGACTAAGTTACAGTGTCTATGATCAAAATGGAGGATGCTATGTGTCCTAAGCCCCTCTCTTGTTCTGTGGGGCAGTTTCTGCTATAGGAAAAAGAAGGAATCTGATAACAAGGGCTCCTAAGTGAAATAGGATTTATCATAGTTCAAATCTGCCACTTTTAAAATCTTTTGTAGTGCAAGAGTTTAACAGAAAAAAAATCCTAGAATATTAAATGCTTGTAATAAATAGCTCTTGGGTACAATGTAATACCTAATACTTTAAATTATACATTAAGGTTTTATATGATGTCATTTGGAATTTAGATCCAGGTGTAATTGAATAAATTCTGGCCTCAAGTGAAATTGTTTGTTTGTTATGTGCAAAAATGCCTGATATTAGTTCAATAATTAATTGCATTAGATATTGGCAGTGTTGTGGGTGGACCTTGAGACCTGGCTCAGGGGGTAGGCTCACCCAAAGAATTGGCAGGCTCACTGCAAAGCTTGTAAAATAGAGAGATTTATTAGGAGAAAGGAATACATGGTTGAGAGATAGGGTTAAGTTGGAGGCTGTCTCTCCAGATAGAAGGAGAGTTGACCTTTTATAGTTTCAGACAAAGAAGGCTACATGCCAAGAATAATGAAATTGTGAAAACTACCAAGGAGGGGGCATTGGGGGGGGGCATTAGGGGGACAGGTGATGTCCATATCTCGCTGATGTGCAAGTATGGAACTCGCATGTCATCTCTGTTCCTTGCAGACCTTGACATGCTTATTGATGTTTACATCAGCGATAGAAATGTCTCTAAATATCCTGGGGTCTGCATGACCCCTGGACTATGTGTCCTGGAAACATCATATTCCTAAGGTGGGAAACAGGGATTGTTTTTTATTTCTGAAATCTTAAGTTTTAGTGTTTAACATTTAAGTATTGTTTTTCTTTCTTTCTTTTTTTTTTTTGTGGGGCAATGGGGGTTAAGTGACTTGCCCAGGGTCACACAGTTAGTAAGTGTCAAGTATCTGAGGCTGGATTTGAACTCAGGTACTCCTGAATCCAGGGCCGGTGCTCTATACACTGCACCACCTAGCTGCCCCCTAAGTATTGTTTTTCACTTCTGCTCAAGTCCAAGGTCTCTAAGTTCCTTAGGGTCTTGTGTCCCACCACAGGCAGGATGTGAACTTTTCTTTAATTCTTTTGGGTGATGGATTTAATTACTAAAAAAATGATGTAAGTTTAAACTTAAAGAAAAATTTTAAAATATAGAAGATAGGAATAATGGTTTTCTATGAAGTGAGCATAGCGTTGAACCCTTTAAAATATTCTCATCTGTATTTTAAGATTGTAAGATCTAGGGGGGCAGCTAGGTGGCGCAGTGGATAGAACACCCGCCCTGGAGTCAGGAGGACCTGAGTTCAAATCCAGCCTCAGACACTTAACACTGACTAGCTGTGTGACCCTGGGCAAGTCACTTAACCCCAATTGCCTCACTAAAAAAAAAAAGAAAGAAGATTGTAAGATCTAGTCACATGCTCAGCAAATATTGGCTATAGTAAAAGTAGTGGTTATTGTGATTATTATATAAAATCTTAAATATCTCCTCTATCCAAATTGAGAATTCTTTAACTCCTGTGAAACAGGCCACACCCTGTCAGCTTTAAGCCAAATTCCTTAAATCATTTTGCTTGTGAAGCCCAGAAATGCTGCAGCTTGTTATCTGATAGGTTTCTAACTTAAGGGCAGAGGTCCTAGCTTGGTAGAGAAAAGAAGGAAACAAATTTAGACATGGCTGGGAAATCATCACCACTTGTCATAAAATACAAATGTATTTTATGAATTTATGGATAATAATAATTTCTTTTAAAGTATTAGGTCTCAGAAATTAAAATGTTACTATTAGTGATAATAAATCCAGATTTGATTTGATTTAAGCCAAAATCTGGCCTCAAGGAAAGAATGTGGTAGTAGTTGTGTGGCTGCAAGTGTTCTATTTACTGTCTCATGAGGGATAATGATAGACCCTTCCCCCCCCCCCCACACACAGTTTTCAGGGTCACATGATTGTAAGGTCCTTGCATAGGGCAAATATTATATAATTGATTTTTTGTGTATAGGGCAAAAGCCTGTGCAACTAAATTAAGAACGCCTGATTGGTAATTAATTGGTTTTGTTTCAAGTTTTAAAAATTCCTAATATTATTTTAAGGTATTATGTTTCTAAATTTTCTTATAGTGTACAGTTTGGTAAACAATTGTATCACCTCTGGTAGAAGGGCAATTTTTTTATAATCTAGATGTTAAATTAAAAAAAATATGCCGTTAAAAGGGAATGAATGGGATAGGAAGCTGTTAAGTCTGCTGACCATGTGTTCTATAGTACTGTAGGAACTTATATTGTTCACTAAGCTATTTTGAGTTAGTTTTAATCAAATATTTACATAATTATTTTTAAAAGGGAAAATTGGTAATTATAAAAGAAAATACCTTGTAAAATCTCCTTTGTATAAGTATTTTTAGCACCATCTAGTCATAAATTCTTATCAGCCCTGTACTAGGGTTTTTCAGTGGTGAAATGGGAGTAAGCTTTTTGTTTTTGTTTTTTGCAGGGCTATGAGGGTTAAGTGACTTGCCCAGGGTAAGTATCAAGCATCTGAGTCCAGATTTGAACTCAGCTCCTCCTGAATCCAGGGCCAGTGCTCTATCCACTGTGCCACCTAGCTGGCCCAAGGGAATAAACATTTCAAGCCTACTTATAAGGTAGAATGAATTTCATCCAAGGTTACTGTCTATCATTTATGGACGTTATATACCTCTTTGAAGCAAGTTTGTATTTACAAATTCAACCACTCTTAAAAGATTAATTTTGCTTTAAGGGGTGAATGTTTAGAGAGGATATATGTATATATGTTAATCATTTTCTAGGGATTTAAATAAATTTACCTATTTATTATCTATGTGGGAATCAGGAATGTAATTAGTTTTCTTGATTTCTAGTGATATAATGTTTTAAAATTATTGAGCAAACTTTTTTTTTTTTGCAGGGCAATGAGGGTTAAGTGACTTGTCCAGAGTCACACAGCTAGTAAGTGTCAAGTGACTTGGCTAGTAAGTGTTAAGTGACTTGTCCAGAGTCACACAGCTAGTAAGTGTCAAGTGTCTGAGGCCGGATTTGAACTCAGGTACTCCTGAATCCAGGGCCGGTGCTTTACCACTGCGCCATCTAGCTGCCCCCTGAGCAAACTTTTAAAGGCTAGGTTAATTGTATATTTTCCTTTTTGATTTAGAAGTAACTGAATACCTTCCCATTGCAAACACCTTTTGATGAAAGGGGGATGGTAACTGTAATGGGGAAAATGGGGTACAGGTTTGGTTAGGGGTTGGGGTTCTTAGGAATTCCTCTTTAAAGAATTACACCCTCTTGCACACAAAAATAGTTAGAATAAGGTGATAGTTTATTTAGGAACAAGGCAAGTGAAGGGTGGGGGGAGGGAAACCATGAAAGAAATCCTTGGACTTCTCATGGGGAGATAGGCACAAAGCACATGGCTCAGAGGTACCAATCTCCTCGAACAGGAGCCTGGAAGGTACTTTTATAGAGGCCTGATGGGGGTGGACCATCTGCCTGTGAAAAGTTCCTTAGTGAGGGAGGACCATCCCCCACTGGTAGTAGCTGGGGGAATTGGGTGTGGAGTGGAGGACCATCCCCCACTGGTAGTGACTAGAGGAATTGGGTGAGGGGTGGCTGCGGATCCCTCTTCAGAACGCAAAGGCTGCAGCCATACCCAAATTTATCTCCCCAGGGTAAGGGAGACCAGAATGAAGGGTAGGAATCTGAAGCTAGCTCAGTCCAATTTGGTTCAGCTTATCTCTCTAGGCATTATCTGTCCTCTGGTTTAGTTTCTCAAGGAGAAGTTTCCTTGATATGCCCCAGAGAATTTCTGGGGTGCTCTGTACCCCATGACATGTGTAATTTGGAAAGGTTTAAGAGTTCTGCTTTCTGTGGTATTTTGAAATATTTAGCTTGTATTTGAATGTCTTACATGTATCAAGGCATCAGTAATCTTTGGTTTGTTGTTAACAGTGTTTATGTCAAGTTTAGAGTTTAGATAAAGCTCTAAACAGCATAGGGGCATTTATGACCTAAATTCTCTAAAGGTTCAGGTGAACTACGAGCCCTTAATTTTGATGTCTCCCTTATAACTCTATTGTTACTAAGATCCAAATTATAAGGCTTGAGTTGGTTTTTACAAGATGGACTAGTTTTGGAGAAGTAAATTTTATGACTGCTATTGAACTCCTGTATTAAGATGTTTTGTAAAAGATTTTTGGCAGATATATCTGGAGTCTCTACAAGTTACCTGAAACCAGAGAACCTGAAAACATTTTTTCCAGCCCCGCCCCCCCAAAAAGCTATTTCCACGGACCAGACAACCTAACAGGACACCTAGAACTCAAAATGAAATGTTCTTGTCCACTCTACCTGGGTTATATTGTTATTTGATCATTATTCTATCACTTTGGTCTTTTGTTTCATGGTATTTGTTTCTTGACTTTCTTGGTGACTTTGTTGTACACTTCCCCCTTGTCCTGTGGTCTTAGAGCCACTGAACTTTTGTTGTGTCCCCTGCCTCTTTAGGATGCTAACTTCTGGCAAGCATGGTTAACTATTATTGGCCTGCAGGATTTCTGGGGTTGGCACCGCCCCCCATCCCTTGGCCAAGAGGAGGGAACGTGAAAATGGGTACCTTGATTTGCTTGCAACCCCTCCCCCTCAATTATCCATATAACGGGACAGTTGCCTTCACCAACAATCCTTTTCCCTTTGCATGAACAAGAATAAACCTAGCTGTACATGCAGTGAATCAGTAACCCAGAAACCAGTTAGACTCATCTGACTGCAGAATATGTGACTATGGATATGGATTTTATCTTCAGGCATACTCTAACTTAGAAGCAATGCTTTTCTTTTGGAAGAAATCTGCATAATCGAGTCTTGAATTGGACAGCATCACCAAGAAAGCCTTCGGATTTGGGCATCCAAGGCCACATCCTGCATCCCTGGAATTCCTCACACACAGACATCTTTGGGAGTGGGCCTTTCTAAGCCCACTTTTTCTCCCGATTTCCTTACCTGTGTCATGGTGTGCAGAGCACCCCAGAAATTCTCTGGGGCACATCAAGGAACTTTCTCCTTGAGAAACTAAACCAGAGGACAGATAACGCCTAGAGAGATAAGCAGAACCAAATCAGACTGAGCTAGCTTCGATTCACACCCTTCATTCTGGTCTCCCTTGGGTGTGGCTGCGGCCTTTGTGTCCTGAAGAGGGACCCATAGCCACCCCTCCCGAATTCCTCTAGTCACTCCCAGTGGGGGATGGTCCTCCACTCCTCACCCAATTCCCCCAGCTACCCCCAGTGGGGGATGGTCCTCCCTCACTAAGGAACTTTTCACAGGCAGATGGTCCACCCCCATCAGGCCTCTATAAAAGTACCTTCCAGTCTCCTGTTCGAGGAGATTTGGTACCTCTGAGCCATGTGCTTTGTGCCTATCTCCCCATGAGAAGTCCAAGGATTTCTTTCATGGTTTCCCTCCCCCCACCCTTCCCTTCCCTTGCCTCTAAATAAACTATCACCTTATTCTAACTACTTTTTGTGTGCAAGAGGGTGTAATTCTTTAAAGAGGAATTCCTAAGAACCCCAACCCCTAACCCAAGCCTGTACCCCATTTCCCCCATTACAGCAGGAAAGTCGGTTAGGCCTGGCTACCACCTGACCAGAGCTAGGAGACAGAGATAACCCCCCCCCCCCCCCCAGGTCAGGACCATCATTTCAGATCTAAAATTCCCCTGACTCTCAGGCATATGACAAGCATCCAAGCTTTCCTCACCTCACCCCAAAAAGGAACTTTCCATTTTCAGGTGGTCACCCCATCTGTCCTCTATAAAAGCTTCTGACTTCCTTCTGTTCTGGGAGAAGAATGTTTCTAAGCAAGCTCTCCTATCCAGGGGTAAAGTTTTTGACTTACCCCTCAGTCACTTTCTCTAGTGCCAAATAAAAGACCACTTTAATTCTAATTGGACTTGTGTGAGAATATAATTCTTTACAGAGGAATAGGTAAGGACCCCCACCACCTTTTCCCCAAGACACTTCTCTTTTGAGAAGAAGGGGATTTAAATCTCAAGAACTGGTCTTTGCATTCTCTGGAGAACTGGCCTTAGGGTTCTCCAGTCTTTCCTTTTGGGGAAGGAGAGATCTAAATCCCCCGGAAGAGAGCATTTACTTTGGTCTACACCCTCCAAAGCTCTCATGCCAATTCCTCCCTCAAGTCTTGTATCTCCAGCAGCCTATTAGACCTCTTCAACTGGATGGCTCATAAGCTCTTAGATTCAACATGTTCCAGCTGGGTGAGATAGGTTAGGGTCCTGCTGCCCCCTCTCAGCGTGGGGGTCATTGCAACATTCCCAGGTGTGCCACCTATGCTTAGGTGTGAGTCTTTAATGCAAAGGCTAAACAGGACTAGGCACAGACAATTCCAGGAGCCCTCCGCAGGCGACTCCTCCCAAGCATAGCAGCTCCACCACTCCGAGGCTGTGTACAGTGAACCCCTTCCACTGCTGCCCCCTGGGACTACTGTCCAGGGGCTCTTTTCTGTTCAAACCTGGGCCGGTGTCTCTGTTACAAGGGACAGTTCTGGGAAAGAGGCAAAGGGGGAGAAGGGTCTAGCTGGAAAGGCAGCCACGAAAAGATGCAGGTGAGTGCAAGCTTCAGGATCTGCCCCCACCTCCCCAAACTTCTGAAAAGGCTGCCCCAGACACGGAGAGGGTGGGGACTTCTTCAAGGTCTCATGGCCTGCTGCAGTGCATACTCAACTGCTCCCTCTTACCTACTGAGGGGTGTTAAGGGCTAAAATTCTAGCTAGTCTGTCTAAAATATCTAATGAGTGGTCGCCAATCAATTATAAGCTTTAGCAAGAGTTAGACTTTTAAGCATTTATTAAGGAGAATAAGAATTTGGTAAAGAGAGAGAGAAAGGCCTAGATTTCTATCTATTAAAGGGAGAGCACATTTCTAGCTCCCTTCTCCGCCAGCGTCCCCAGGAAAGAGCGCCAGCCTGAGCGCCAGTCTCTTCCTTCCTCCTCCCACTAGCCCGCGTCACTTCCTGACTCCTGGTCTTGCCCTCAAAGACCTTCCCTTCATGGGCAGAACTCTTCTACAGTAAGTATCCAGCAGGTGGCGTTATTCCAATCGTTACAGGGGGCCCTGTTCCCACTCCACCCCGCCACCTCTCAAGCACAGCACATGTAAAGGATATCCGAACATCACTAGCCACAGCCATCATTCCTATGGGGCTTTAAGCCTTGCGAGGCACTTTACCTGTGTCACCTGTTGATCTTCACAACTGTTATCCCCATTTTGTAGAGGAGGAAACTGAGATGCACGGAAGTCAAGCGGCTTACCTACAGTTACACAGCTAGTAAGGGTTGGGGGAGGGATTTGAACTCAGGTCTTCCTGACTCCCCCCGTGTGTATACACACGTGTGTGTGTGAAGTGTATATATGTGTATTTATGATAAAACATCCTATTAAAGACAACTAAAACTTAAAGTGGAACTAAGACTTTTGGGCCCCCCTAAGAATATAGGGTATACAAATACATACGTACATACACAGATTAGGGATGGAAACAAAGGCAAAGCTGTTTTCTGGGCTGAGCTGAGGGGATACAGCCAGGAAGCCTCCCATCCCGTGATCCCTGGGCCCGGCCTGTGAGGGAGCTGGGGATTCCCGGAGGTGGGAGGAGAGTATATGCCACCGTGGGGACAGTGTGAGCTAAGGTCCACCAGTAGATGAGCCACCCAGGGAACAGGGAGGATCTGTGCACAGCTTGGGAAGAGCTTCCCATGCCACTGGGAGGAAGGCTCACACCTCCTGGGGGCCTCTGCCGGCCTCCAGCTCAGTGGCCATTTCGTGAATGTCTGGGGAGCCAGACTGCCCCCTTCCTTGTAGTTTTTTAACCCTTACTGGTGCGTGCTGTGAGCTCACTTCTGCTCCTGCCAAGCTGGGCCCTCAGTTTCTTTGCCAAGAGCTGCTTCCTAGGCTCGGACAGCCCAAGACAGGGACAGAGCTTCCTAGTTCTTGCTCCAACTTGCAAGGGCAGATTCAGGGACACACCAGTATTGTGGACATGGGAGATGCTGGAGACTGGGCCTTCAGGGGTAGACAGCTGATACTGGGGAGCGCCTGAGCGCCCGGCTTTGGGTGGTAGAGTCCACTGGCCATCTCCAGACCCCAAACACAGCTCACCTCTGTCTCTACCTCAACACGATCAAGTTGTGGGGCCAGAGGCCAGAGCGACGCTTTTCTCCTGCCCAGCCCTTCAGAAAGGGGGTGCAAAAGCTGGCTACAGCCTTCTTCCTGTGGCCCATTTTCAAGTGTCCCCCCAGCCTAGCCCTGGGCACACAGATCTGTCCCCAGATAAAGTCCAGTTTAACTTGTGGGGCAAGAAGCCCGGAGCTGCTCTCCCTCCACAGCAGAGGCCTGCCTCCACAGGCTTCGGCCCCATTTGCTTTAAACCCTGGCACGTTGGGGTGGCAGAGCTTCAGCTTGCCCAGATCACAGCAAAGCTCCTGAGTGTCTCGCCCTCCCCGGACAAACAGTGGGAGCCAGAGAGCCCAGTGCTGTGTGGGTGCCCCAGCAGGCTTCTCCACCCTCTCCCCAGGGACTTGAAAAGGCGTCAGAAATGTTTATTAGAGGATTGCAGGCCACACAAATCTATGGGCTGGTGGTTAGGACCCTCAGCTAGGCCAAGCAGGGACTGATTAAGATGGTGAGGACTCAGAAATGAGACGGCAGGTGCAGGTGAGGCAGATGGGGTAAGACAGCAGGTCACCTGAAGGAGCCCCTGGGCTGGGGTGGGAGAGACAGCAGGAATGGGAGAAGATGGAAGGGGTGGGTGGGGCTGGGGTGGGAGTGGGAGAGGGTGGCAGGGGAGTGGGTGTGGGAATATGGAAGGGGTGGGATGGGGGTGGGGGGGAGGGGCCCATAGGAGTCAGCAATCAGTCGAGAACCCTGACACACAATAGGCAAAGCTCCCAGAAGTAAAGAGAGACTAAGAGGCATGCTCTGCTCTTCCTGGAGAAGAGAAGGCTTAGGGGCCGTGGGACCTCTTGGGTGGGTCGGTCGGGGCTGCCCTGTGACCTTGCCCTTGGCCCTCTCACCTGGCCCCAGCATTAGGAGCTTCGGGGGAAGTTGCAGGGATGTGGGTTTATGATTGGGACCTGAAAAGTTTACTACCAATTAAGGCCTTCCCAGAGTGGAGCAGGCACCTCAGGAGCTGTGCCCTCCCCTCCCGAGCCACTTGCTGGGTAGATGGGAGGGGACTGTTCTCCAGCACTTGGCAGAATTGTTGTTGAAGTTCAGTCACTCAGTGTTTGCATCAGGCCCTTGCAAACTTAGGGGCTCATCTCCCAATGTTATCTCTATTAACATTTTCATACTGTCCATGGGAGTGGGGACAGCTGAGCACTGGGCCTGGAGTCAAGAGGACCTGAGTTCAAATCTTACTTCAGACACTTACTAGCTGTGTGACCCTGGGCAAGTCACTTCACCCCAAGTGCCTTAAACATCCAGGGCCATCTCTAGTCATCCTGATGCCTATCTTGCCACTAGGCCCAGGTGGCTCTGGAGGAGACAGTGAGGCAGGTGACCTTGCACAGTCCTGCCTCACTTCGATCCAATGCAGTACAAGTCATTTCTTGGAGAATGAAGGACAAGCAACAACTGTCCATGGGGTTTCCTTGGCAAAGGTACTGGGGTGGTTTGCCATTTCCTTTTCCAGTGTATCACCTTTTGTCCAAAACAAAAACAAAACCGTAGCAAAATGTCTGGTGCTTAATACGTGCTCACTGATGACTGTTGAGGGGGAGGTCAGACTATGATTCTGAGGTCCCTCCCAAGTCTGAGGCTTTGTGATCCCCTGAGCCTTGAAGTCTCTCTCCCTGCCCACTTCTATGCCACCTTCTTCCAGGACTGGGCTTCTGAACCTTTTGGTGTGTGTATTGGAGCCTTCAGGTAGCCTGGTGATGCCAGTGGGCCCTGTCTCAGCAGTGTAGTGTTTCTGAGTGAGGAAGATGAGAGGCAGGATTACAAAGAAATCCAGTCCCCAGAGTATGCTTAAAAACAAGTTCATGGACGCTGGGTTAAGAACCCCTGCTCTGGGGTTGAGGAACGAGCTCCGAACTGCATCATTTGGCCACACTCTTTATTAGGAATCCTTCCACACTTTTGCTCCTTGCCCAGCTTTAGACTGAAGCATCCCTTTGGTTGGGGGTTCGGGGGTGGGCCAAGCACTTCATCCTGTCGGGATGCTGACAGGGGGCTTGCTACCTTTAGGATGGGCATGAATGAATCCATGCAGCGAAAGCAGGGGAGGATGAAGGAGAACCCAGTGTTGCCCAAGTTCTCTTGGGGAGACCTGCTGAGGTCAAGGCAGAAAGAGGGCGCTGGATTCCAGCCCCCCCCCTCCCCAGGGCAGTGTGTGCTGCACACCTTCTGTGACCCCAATGGGCAGCTATTTTTAAAAAAAACCTCTCCTGGCCTCCTCGGTTTCTTTAAAACGAGGGGTTTGATGAATTCAGTTCTATTCAAAAAGTATGCATTAATCAGCTGGTCTAGTATGTGCAGGAGAACGTAGTTGCAAAGAATAACACCACCACCTTTGCCCGCAGAAAACCTACATTTCGGGAAGACTCGTTTTAGCATGGAGGGTCTGGGTTCAAATCCTGTCTCTTCTACTTACTGCCGGCACTGACTGGGGCTCTGACCGTCACTCTCCTCCTGTCAGATGAGGGGGTAACCTGGGGTCCAATTCTGCGCCTGCCTGGACCTCAGTTTCCCCATTTGGAACTTGAGAATCCTTGTTTCGATGGTCCGCCATCTCTGATCTCACAGACTAGCGGACCCGGAGCCTTCCCGCCCCTCATTTCACACGAGGCCGACGCCGGGGCTCTTGTCTGCGGGCGGCAATGGTCGGTCTGTCTCTCGGTCGATCCGCCATCCAGGGCTCCCAGCTAAGGCTTCAATTTCTCCCTCTTGCCCGGCAGGGGCTGGCAAGGAGGCCTCCAGACTACAACCCCCACAAGCCTCTGCGAGCCGGCCTCGGGCTCCTCCGGGCATCAGGCGCCGGCGCGCGGCGCGGGGCACCGTGGGAGGTGTAGTTCGCGCGCAGGCGCATGGGCCGCCGAGGCGACGGGCGCCCCCTCACCAAAATGGCGGCGCTCCGCCGCGCCCTCCTCGTTCGCTTCCAGTTGGGGTCGTGGGGCCGGGGGGCAGGGCGTTAGCGGTGAGCGGACCCAGGGACCGGGGGAGGGGGGCAGCGGGCGACCTCTCTGGGAGGGCAGGGGTCAGACTGGAGCCGGGCCTGGGCATCTCCGCTCCCATTCTGCAGGCGGGGAAACTGAGGCCCAGAGTGGGGAAGCCCCCGGTGCCGAGTCACCAACTGATGCCGAAGCGAGCCCGGGGTCTGGCCTCAGGGTCCTCACTTACAGACGGGGAAACTGAGGCCGGCAGAGGAGGCTGAGCGTCCGGGCAGGGATTGGAACCCAGCTCCGTGGCTCTCACCCCGAGTGGAGGGGTTCGGCCCGGCTACACGGGGGGGGGGGGCTCCCCAGGTGAGGGTGAGTGGGAAGGTTCGGGGGGCGGGGCTGCCTCTGGGTCACCTGGAGCACTCACCCCCCTCCCCCAAGGGCCGGGGCCCAGTGGGGAGCCACACACTGGACGTTACAGTGATATTGAAACATTGTTACCAAGATAGTCGGGCCCCGCCCCCCTTGGGACCCCAACCCCCACTGTCCGCAACGCCCCGACCCCCCCCCCCCCCCCATCATCCCAACTCTACCGAGCCGACAGAGTCGCACACTGTGGCTGGGGAGGGGAGGGGCGGTCCTTAGAGGCACAAACAGGACTAGAACCCAGGCCCCAGTGGGGCGGGAAGCTTTTATTTAGTGCCCTGCCCTCTTGGGGGAGACAATGTAGCTAGAAGCCATGGGGGTGGAGCTGGGAAGGCACGGGCCGCTGGGAGCTCTGGGAGAAGGAGGAGGGAGGGCAGCCCTGGCCCAGGGCAGCCTGGTAGAAGTGGTTTGTGTTGCCTTCTAGGAACAGTGTGGGGGATGGGGGAGAGATAGTCAAGCCCCAGAAGTCTTCGAAGGGAAGGGACCAGACACCTGAGGACTTTATGTTGGATCCTGGGGGCCCTCGGGAGCCACTGCCTGTTACTGAGGAGGGGGTGCCCCTCTCAGGAAGAATGGTAGAGATAGGATTGCTTGGGCAGACCCTTAGCAGCCGACTCGATGAGGGGCAGGGGCGGAGGAGGGGAGGGAGCTTTTCTTATCGCAGATTGGATAGGTAGGGGGATGAATGGGGAGGGAGTTGAGGGTGCTGACAAGATTCCAAGCACAGATGACTGCGAAGATGGTGGGACCCTCTGCAGTAAGAAGGAGATTGGGAAGAGGGGAGGGTTTTGTGGAAAGGAGAACGAGTTCTGCTCAGGACCTATTGAGTCTGAGGTGCCAGTGAGGGCACCCGATTGAGAGCCGATGGGGGGAGCAGAGAGCACAGAACGGGGCTTTGGGGGGGGGGCCTGTGAGGGAGCAGGCGGCCAAGGGCTCCCCACCACCAGTTTCCTCATTGGGCTCGGTGTTGGAGGTCTCTCCTCTTGATCCGTCTGAGCTGTAGGTGAATGGGGACTCTGGGCCCATCGTTCATTAGCCAAGTGCGGTCCCATGTGGGCTGTCTGTAGGCTGGCATCATTAGTTTATAGGCCCCTGGGGCACAGGAGGTATCAGAGGGGAGGGGGTTGCCCGAGGTCCCACAGGTCTTTAACCTCAGGTTCCTGCACTTTGTCATGGCACATCCATCATCTCCTTGTGTACTTCTCACCACCAGGATCAGACTTTCCTGTCCTTCCTCTGTCCCATCATCCTCAGGCTCCCTGTTCTGTCCTTCACATGTGAGGTTCTGAGCCAAGATTGCCATTGGAGCCACCCTGGTCTCTCTCCCAGCCCAGCTCTGGAAGCCAGGGCGCTGACCCCTGCCTGCTGCTCTCTGCTCTTACAGTGAGGGGCACCAGGAGACTGGTGTGGGGAGGAGGGGAAGCTGGACCACGTGAGGCTCCTCCGAGGCTTTGTGAGAATGACTCTAATGGGCTTAGAGAAGCGAGGGGATCGCCCAGGCCTGGAGTCCAGCCCCCTCATTTTGCCCCTGAGAAAATGACTGATGTTCCCTTTCTGAAGGAAGCCTCGGGTCTGTACGGCCTCCCCTGCTCCCCTGGGGAGGCCAGGGGTGTCTAGGGAGAGGCCTTTGCCGAAATGTGTGGTAACTGGTCCTGGTTTTTGAAGGGTGGCCGGTGCCTTCAAGATGTTTGGGGACCTGTTTGAAGAGGACTTTCCCTACATCTCAGAGAATCACATTGAGAAAGGGCCCAAGTCCAAGTGCGTGGATCCAGAGCCCCCGCTGCCCCGGGGCGTCACCAACCTGAGCGGCATCCAGAACCAGGGTGGGACTTGCTACCTCAACTCCCTGCTGCAGACTCTCCATTTCACACCAGAATTCCGAGGTAGGCGCCTTACAGCGTGTTTATGAATGCCCTCCCATCCACATGGAAAACTAGATTAAGGGTGCTGACCTCTGAAGCTCTGGCTGCCAGTGATGCCCGAGGGACCTTGGCCTCAGTGCCCCCACCCCCCACCTCGTAAAGCAAGGTGCCCGTGCCCGTGCCTGTAAAGGACAGGTACGGGCCATTTTGGGGGTCTCTGCTCTGCTGCATACATGAGACCATAGGTCGGCTATTCCAACATGTAAGGTAACCAAGGCTTGCTAGCTTGTGCGCTCGCTCTCCCTCACCCTCACCCTTGCTCTCACATGCTCACATTCAGCACACTTTCAACTCACACGTGCTCACACACTGACATTCCCACATACTCACATACTTATACACTGACACATACATGCACTCACACATACATGTACTCATACACACCTGCATTCATACATACTCACACATGCACTCACACTCACAATGCTCACACTCATACTCACATGCACTCACATACTCAAGCTCACACATATATTCATACACTCACAATGCACTCACACACTCACAATGCTCACACATACTCACACATATGCACTCACATACTCAAGCTCACACACATATTCATACACTCACATGCACTCACACACTCACAATGCTCACACATACTCACACATATGTACTCATATACTCAAGCTCACACACATATTCATACACACTCACACACATGCGCTCACACACTCACAATGCTCACACTCATACTCACACACATGCACTCACACACTCACTGCTCACACTCACAATGCACTCACACACAATGCTCACACTCATACTCACACACATGCACTCACACTCAATGCTCACACTCACACATGCACTCACACTCACAATGCTCACACTCATACTCACACATGCACTCACATACTCAAGCTCACACATATATTCATACACTCACACATGCACTCACACTCACAATGCTCACACTCATACTCACACATATGCACTCACATATTCAAGCTCACACACATATTCATACACACTCACACATGCTCATACACACTCTCAGCTCACAGCTCACACACTGGCACTTGCATATACCCACCCTCACATGTTCACACACACTCACACACTCTCAGCTCACACACTGACACTCCCACGCTCACTCCCACACTCATGATCACAGAGCCTACATTTCTTCCCTTGTTTCTCACAGTACGGTGTGGAGGGCAGTAGGGACGTTATTTTTGCCATCTCAGTGACTGTCCGTCCGCTCAGCCTGGCACAAGCTGGAGGTGGCAGGGCTAGAAGCCAGTTAAGGAAGGAAGGGCTCCTGAGGCAGGCCCGGTGCTGTCCGTGGTCCTGGAGCTCCACAGATGCGGAGGGAGCCCTCCTTATCCAGAGCTTGGCTGACGGCAGGGAGAGTCCTCTGCTTGTGTACCGCCTGGTGGTAGCTCAGTCGTGACGGGTAGCTCCTTGTTGGGTTAGATTCAGGAAGGAAAACAGTGTTTGGTTCCTGGGGCTTTTCGGGGTGCAAGATTGAGTCCATTTTTCTGAGCTGCCTTTTCTCTTCCTCCTCGTCCCCATTAACGCCAAAGCGGGGGCAGCTAGGTGGCGCAGTGGATAAAGCACCGGCCCTGGATTCAGGAGGACCTGAGTTCAAATCTGGCCTCAGACACTTCCTCGCTGTATGATCCTAGGCGAGTCACTGCACCTTCGTCTGTAAAATGAGGATGATCCCACCCACCTCCCAGGGTGGTTGTGTGGATTAAATGAGAAAGAGATGACGTTTATAAAGCACTTTGCCAGTGCCGAAGATGGAGATGTTTTAGGGAGCTGCCACTCCCGTGCCTGCTTCCTCGCCGTGCGTCCTCGCTGTCTTCTTTCTGAAGTCGTGGCTCCTGTCCTCCCGGCAGAGGCTGGCCCTGCGGAGGCCTCTCCTCCTTCCCCCTCAGGAGAGAATCCTCCCGAGCCAGCAGAGGGAGAAAGCAGCTCCCAGGGGTCTCTGGGGTGACCCAAGTTCTCTTTTGCTCTTTCTTTGTAGAAGCTTTGTTTGCTCTGGACCCACAAGAGCTGGGATCTTTGGAGGACAAGGATGACCCCGATGCCAAGGTACTGGCACCCGCTGTAGATTGTTCCTTTGCCGAGTAGGCAGACTGATTTCTCACCATCCCCAGAGTGTGACTTTCCCTTCACCTCTGCGGGAGCCCTTGTCCCATCACACTGACCGTCCCTGCTTTGTCAGCGTGCCTTGTGTGCCTTTCTTGCCCCAAGCACTCTTTTTGGGGGCTCTGTCTCCCTAGTAGGGAAAGTAACTGTGTCTGCACTCTGCGTCCTTGCCTCTCAGGGTGAGTTTCGTTTGCTCGCTTAGGATCGCTCAGTGGGTTGGCAGCGGTCCTGAGAAAGACCCTCAGGCTTTCATCTGAGGGAACAAAGTGACGTCACCGCAGGGACTGGAATCGGAGGCCTCACTGGGCTGTGACAACTCCTGCCCCAGAGCCAGTATTCGGAGCTCGATGTCACTGAACAGTCAGGGTTGGGTCCAAGACCCCAGCATTTCATGGAAACTTGCTTCTCTTTGCTGACGAGCTGGATGAATTCAGCCCAGACCCTGTTTGCGTCATTAGAGTTGGCCCCTCTTAGGGTTCTCCCAAGGCTTAGTTACTGAAGAGCCTGAAGGACTCAGGATGAAGCAGTCCAGTGTAGAAGGCTGGGCCCAGCAGCCAGATTTCAGAGCCGGACACCCAGTCTGGCCTGGTCGTCCCCAAGAACCCACTGTTTGATGCCCCTAGGTAGCCAGTGAGATGAGGGAGGAGGTCCTATGCAAACCACCCCGCGGTCTCAGAGGCTCTGATTTGATTTTCCCTTGTGACCCCCTCAGATTTCTCCCTGCTTGCCGAGCATAGGAACTCTTGGAGGATTGTGGCTTGGGAGGGGGCCGGGGCGAGGGAAGGGAAAGGAGACAGCCCAGCTCTGAATCAGTGAGGAGGCCTTTCCTCGGTCTCCCCAACATATTTGGAGCCTAAAGGAGGAACGTGTATGTCGTCCATCCAGGTGCGAATCATCCCTTTGCAGTTGCAGCGGTTGTTCGCTCAGCTCCTTCTCTCAGACCAGCAGGCAGTGTCCACCACCGACCTCACTGACAGCTTTGGCTGGAACAACAGTGAGGTAGGTGAGGGTGGGGCGCATGGGGCACCAACTTCAGCAGCCTGCTCTGGGCGCAGCAGAAAGGATGATGTCTGCACGTTGCAGGGGCTTCCTCTGTTGATGGGACATCTTTGACTTGTCACTGGCTGTTATTTGGGCTTCCCAGGTTAGCCGGGGGGTTCCTCTTCAGGCCTTGCCAGGGTGGGTATGGGCACAGGTGTGAGGAGAGAGAGGAGTCAGAGCAGAAAGAAAAGCCAGGCCAGGACAAGGTGGTGGGTTGGTCTAAAAAGGCCAGAGCCCTGACCCAGCTCTTAGAGGGTAGTGGGAGGGGTGGGAGGTAGAGAAGCAGTCTGAGGCCACTTTGACAGTCCCCAAGAGCTAGGTTCAAGTGCTGCCTTGGACACATACCACCTGGGAGGCTCTGGGCAAGGCTTTGGACCTCTCAGGGTTGCCGAGAAGGTGCCAGCCTGCATTGGTAGAGAAAGTTCCTCCTGGGACATAGGGAGGGACCTGCCTTGTCCCTGCAGAAGTCACAGATGTGGCATCAGGAACCGCGCCTTTGCATCCCAGCTTGGCGGCTGCTGGGGTCCCTCCCTTCTTTGGCCTCCGTTTCCTTCTTTGTGAAGTGAGGGGGCTGGCCGGGCAAATGAACAGAGGTGCTATGGGCCTGCAGACACTTGGGGCATCTTTGTCTTTTTAAACTTCTTCCTATTCGGGGAACCTAGAAAGCTTCCTTAGTGCGTTCTGCCCAGTTTGCTGAGACTGAGGGAAGGTGATGGGATGCAGGCCAGACTTGGGATCTCCCAGATGAGGAAATGCCTTCTGACAGTACAGGTTGGCCCCCTCTCTGTTAGGGATGGTCTGAAGGAGTTGCCCAGAGCCTGAGTCACCCTTGTGGGTTGTCAGGCGGATGTGTCAGACTTGAGCCCTGTCTTTGGGGCTTGGCAGTCAGCTCTCCAGCCATTCTGCCTTACTGCCTTCTGTGGGAGAGAAAGCTGAAGGAGAGCAGCAGAGAAACCTAGAGGGGCCGGGGTCCCTGGCCAGAGCTTTTGTGCCGTACCCCAGAGATACCCCTGCCCTTCCTGGGTGTGCCCTTCCCCGGCTCTCTGGCCAGGCTCAGAAAGCCTGGGGAGCTACTGACTCTCCATCCGTTTTCTCCCATGAACAAGTGGGGCATGACCCTCATGCTTGTTCTCCCACTCCCGACTGCAGCTTTTGGCCCCCTTGAGCATCCTCTGTCTTGTGCCCTTCCCTTCTGCTGGGAAATGTTTACTTGTAAAGGCCCTTGTGCAGTGCCCTGTTTGCTTTCTGTTGTCCAGCCCATCCCAGATGACTAGGTCATGAAAGCAGGTCCCCTAAGGCCCTCTCCTGTGTTCACTTTGTTTGCCTCCTGCTGGTTGGCATAAGTAGTCGAGTAGGAAAGTCTCAATTCTTTCCCATTTTCTTGTCTGATTTGTGACAAGCGTTTGTCCGATCTGCTTGTTCTGTTAGACCCCAGTGTGAGAGGTGGGTATTGTGGGCAGCTCTCGTGGCTCCATTATTGGTGGAATTGAGGAGTGGGCAGTGGCTTGGTGACTGTCCATGTTTTGCAGGAGATGAGGCAGCACGATGTTCAGGAGCTGAACCGGATTCTCTTCAGCGCACTGGAGAGCTCCCTGGTGGGCACCTCTGGCCATGACCTCATCAATCGCCTCTACCACGGGACCATTGTGAACCACGTCATGTGCAAGGAGTGTGAGAACATCAGCGAGCGGCAGGTGGGTGGGTGGGTGTGCCCTGGTGCTGGAGGAGGCTCTTGGGCTGGCCCGGGCGGGGCTGCAGGCTCCCTGAGGAGGATGGGGTGTCTGAGCCCTTTGAGAATCACAGGGTAGGAAGAAGGAGGGGGGTCCTGGAGGAGGAGCTAGCCTGATGGGGCTTCTGGGAGTCATCATGCTGAGTCCCCTTTACCCTGGCATGAACTGATGAACCATCATGGTCCTGGTGAATTGCTTGAGAAGCGTATCATCCTTCTGTTAGTGGAGAATAGGGTGTGCCCTGTCAAGGGCAGGCAGGCTGGCCCTGCCCAGATGGTAGGGGGTGGAGTGAAGGCTGACATGTCTGGTAGCAGGGGCTGGGACGCAGAAGGAGCAGCATGGCCTGGGGGTCAAAGTCCGGAGGACCCAACTTCTAACGCCACCTCAGGCTCTTATTGACCGTGTGGTCCTGGGCCAGTCCCTTCACCCTCAAGCCTTGATTTCTTCCTCTGTCTGATGAGGCGCTCTTTCCTGGCCATCTCCAAGGCCATTTTGAGGCACACTTGTTGCGACTTCCTTGCATCCACAGTTTGGCTGCTGGCAGTGGGCATCCTTGTGTGTGGCGCCCCTAACAGACTTCTGTCCTTTCTGGAGTGGCAGGAGGACTTCCTGGACTTGACAGTGGCTGTCAAAAACCTGTCTGGCCTCGAGGAAGCCCTTTGGAGCATGTATGTGGAAGAGGAATTCTTTGACGCGGAAAACCTGTATCACTGTGGAACCTGTGACAAGCTCGTTAGTGCAGCCAAGGTGAGGGAGGCAGCACTGATTGGGCGCCTGCCATGTGCTCCTCACCCATTTTACAGATGAGGAAAATGAGGCAGGCAGGGGCGGAGTGATCTGCCCAGAGCCTGGGGGGAGAGACACGGAGGCTCTTCTGAGGTCACTTTGGGTCAGTCATGTGTCCTTTCTTTTTTTTTTAAAGTAATAAACATTTTTATTTGTAGTTTTGGTTCCAATTTTTATCCCTCCTTCCTTCAGGCAATCAGATAGAGGTTATACATGTGCAATTATGTAAAACATGACCATGTTAGTCATTTTGTATAAAACTTGAATAAAAGAAAATGAAAGTGACAAATAGCCTGCTTCAGTCTGTGTTCCACCAATATCAACTCTTTCTGTGGAGGTAGATAGTGTGTTTCATCCATAGTCCTTTGGGATTGTCTTGGATCATTGTATTGTTTTTTGGCTTTTTGTGTTTTTAGTGAGGCAATTGGGGTTAAGTGACTTGTCCAGGGTCACACAGCTAGTAATTGTTAAGTGTCTGAGGCCAGATTTGAACTCAGGTACTCCTGACTCCAGGGCCGGCGCTCTATCCACTGCACCACCTAGCTGCCCTGGATCATTGTATTCTTGAGAATAGTTAAGTCTTTCCCAGTTCTTCATCCAACAATATGGCTGTCTCTGTGCACAAGGTTCTCCTGGTTCTGCTCACTTCACTAGACATCAGTTCATACAAGTCTTTCCAGGCCTTTCTGAAGTCATCCTGCTTATTATTTCTTATAGCACAAGAATATTCCATCACTGTCATATACCACAGCTTGTTTAGTCATTCCCCAATGGATGAACATTCCTTTGATGTCCAATTTTTAGCCACCACAAAAGAACTGCTAGAAATACTTTTGTACAAATGGGTCTTTTTCTCTTTTTGGGGGTGTCTTTGGGCTATAAACCTAGCAGTGGTGTTGCTGCATCAAAGGGTATGGCTGGTTCTGTAGCCCTTTGGGCATAGTTCTAAATTGCTCTCCAGAATGGTTGGATCCTTTCAGTCACGTGTCCTTTCCATCCATGGCTTCCCGTGGCTTGGAAGGCGTGGGCACCCTTGGGGGCACCTGCACAGTGTGCTCCGCGGCACCGCGCTGCTCCTCGCCTTCCCTCAGAGTGCTGATTTTGTCTCCACAGTCGGCCCAGCTGCGTAAGCTGCCTCCGTTTCTGACGATTTCATTGCTGAGATTTAATTTTGATTTTGCCAAGTGTGAGCGCTACAAGGAGACGGGCTCCTACACGTTCCCTCTGCAAATAGACCTGAAGCCGTTCTGCGAGCAGGTTTGTGCTCTTGCTTGCTCATTCCCGTGTAACTCCTGCTGGGGCGGGGGGAATGACCAAGCGCACAATTCTCAGGTGGCTGAGTGGCTGACATCCCTGTGACCCCCTGGGTTCTCTTCCCGTGCTCAGCATGCTCATTGTCCTGATGGATCAGGTGGCCATTGGGCCAAGCCCGCTGAATTGGCATTTGGGGCCCCTCCTCTTCCTCGCGTTACACATCAGCTCACTCCGGTGTCGGGTCAGGAGGGATCGCAGGGTAAAGTGGGTGCTTTGCAGCATTTACTTCAGAGACCTCTCAGCAGGCCCGAAATGTCATTTGTGGAGCTTCAGTCTTCCTCCCCTGAAGTCTAGGCAGGTAAACGGTGCACAGAGAGAATGCTGAACTTGGGGTGGTGAAGGCCTGGAGTTCGGAACTTGCCTCAGACCACACTTGTTAGCTGGGAAACCCTAGGCGGGCCCCTTCCTTCAACTGGGATGGCTTCCCCTTCCTCATTTGTAAAATGAACATCACAACATCCTTGCCGTGAGGGCCGGGCGAGCCGAGCACCCGACCACGGGGCTCAGAGCTGGGGAGGGGCAGGTGGGCAGACATGGGGCAAGCCCGTGGCAGCCTCCCTCATGCTCCCTGAGAGCATCTCTGGAAAAGGCGGTGCCCATGGGGGCACAGGAGCATCTCAGTGGAACTCAGATCTGGGTGTCATTTAGGGTCTATGTGTGGACAGACTTTCTTAGCGGGGGTGACGACCACCACAGATAACTCACACTGCAGTAGCATTTACAAGCACTTACAAGCAGTGTCTCATTTTGTCCTCAGCAAGGCTGGGAGGTGGGTGCTGTTCTCATTTCCATTTTACAGTTGAGGCAGCTGAGGCAGACAGAGGGGAAGTGACTTGCCCCGGCTAACCCACATAGTGAGTGTCTGAGGCTGGATTTGAACTCAGGTCTTCCTGACTCTAGACCCCGTACTCTGTGCATGGTGGCGTCCCCTAGTGGCCTAGAAGTCTTGCCTGGCATGCTGCCATGTGGGTCAGATCAAGCTGCTATCGGTTTTGTAATTGAAAGTCTAGCCAAAGTGAGCCAGGGAAGTTTGCTTTAAGCCTGTTACAGGCCAGCCGCCCCTCCTGGCGGCTTCTCACTTGAGAGCCCTGGGCTCCGCATCACCCTGTGATCGTCTTCTCACTAGTGCCAACTGGCGCGCTCTCCTCTTCCTTTTAGAGCGAGCTGGATGACGCAGAATACGTGTATGACCTCTTCTCCGTTATTATACACAAAGGCGGCTGCTACGGAGGACACTACCATGTCTATATCAAAGACGTCGATCAGTTGGGAAACTGGCACTTTGAGGTGAGTGTGGACGCCGCCCCCCAACAGTCGCCTAGCCAGAGGAGGCAGCGAGCCATGGCTGGGCACTCGGGGAAGCAGACCAGGGTTATACCTTCCCAGAGCTGAGAGAAGGCAGGGCAGGGAATGGAGCAGGGTGATGGGAAAGGCTGCTCCCAAGGACCAGAAGGCTCCTGTCTGGCATCACAGACTGCCAAGCCAAGGCCAAGCATCCCCTGCTCTGCTCTGCCTGGGCTCCTCTTCTCCACCACTGCCGGCTCTGTCCTGGTTTCCTCCAGGAAGCCCTCGGCCAAATGTGGGGGCCGTGCTTTCCATCTCTCCATGTTGCTGCCCGCCTGCTTTGGGGGGCTGTCTTTTCTTTCCCACTTGGGGCTGCGCCAGCTCCCTTGTCATCCCCACACACTCTTGGGACTTTCTCTGTTTTTAATTGTTTTTTTTTTTGTTACATTTTGTCCTTCCCACCCCATTCCATACAGAGAAAGCCACTGTTTGACATAGATATTTATACAAACATACAGGCATGCCCGCAAAGCCATACCATGTATCCTTCTGTTGGTTGGTTCTTTCTCAGGAGGTGGGTGGCATCTTCCTTCACAGGCTCTTAGTAGTCAGTCTGAGTGTTTGTAACACTCAAAGTAACTAGTTATTCATAGTTATTCCGGACACAGCATTCACTTGGTTCTGCTCATCTCACTGCATTATCTTATGAAAGTCTTCCCATTTAAAAAAAAAAAATAATTACATATTACATATAAGGATAGTTTTCAACATTTGCCCCCACTGGATTTTTAGTTCCAAATTTTTCTTCCCCCCCCTTCCTCCCTCCTCCCCAAGACGAAAAGCAGTCTGATATAGGTTGTATATGTACAATCATATCAAACCTATTTCTACATTAGCCATCTTGTGAAAAGAATCAGAGCACAAAGGAAAAATCTCAAACAAGAAGGGAAAAAAAAAAAAACAGGCCAAAGGTAGAAACAGTATGATTCAATCTGCATTCATAATCTACAGGTTTTTTTTTTTCTGGATGTTGAGAACATTTTCTATCACGACTTTGTTGAAACTGTTTTGGTTCGTTGCGCTGCTGAGAAGAGCCAAGTCTATTCCCATTGTTCATCACACAACGTTGCTGTTACTGTGTACAATGTTCTCTTGGTTCTGCTCCTCTTAGTCAGCATCAGTTCATGCAAGTCCTTCCAGGTTTCTCTGAACTCCTCAATGAGGGTTAAGTGACTTGCCCAGGGTCACACAGCTAATTAAGTGTTGTGTAATTTAAGATTCTAAATGTGGATTCTAATGTGTTCCCCCAGTTTGGGGGAAACTGACTAAAAATCACTGATAAAACGAGTTTAGGTTTTTAAGGGTTTATTGGAAAATAGAAAGAAAAAGATTGAGAACAGAATTCTAACAGTCTGGCATTCCTATCTTTCCTCAAATCTCCTGTGAAGTCCTCTGCCGCCACCACCATCAAGTCCGGAAGCCAAAAAGGCCCGCGCTCTCTGCGCAGGCTCCCTTTCCTCCTTCCTGTCTCCTCCCAGACCATAGGAGGCTCCTCCAGTTGATTGGCTGGTAGACTTGATAGACAGCACCCATGAGCAAGCGTCATTTCCTGACGCCAAGGAAAAGCCACAATGCCTCTGAGGCATTTTCCTCATGGTGGAGCTCTCCACAGCAAGTCTCCAGTAGGTGGCGTCATTCCAATCATTACAGTGTCAAGTGTCTGAGGCTGGATTTGAACTCAGGTCCTCCTGAATCCAGGACCGGTGCTTTATCCATGCTCATCCTTTCTTATAACACAATAGTATTCCATTACATTCATATACCACAGGGGCAGTGAGGTGGTGCGGTGGATAGAGCACTGGCCCTGGATTCAGGAGGACCTGAGTTCAAATCTGGCCTCAGACCCTTGACACTTCCTAGCTGTGTGACCCTGGGCAAGTCACTTAACCCTCATTGCCTCACCAAAAAAAAGAAAGAAAGAAAACATTCATATACCACAATTTGTTTAGCCATTCCCCTATTGATGAGTATTCCCTCAATTTCCAATTCTTTGCCACCACAAACAGAGCTGCTATAAATATTTTTGTACACGTGGGTCCTTTTTCCTTTTCTATGGTCTCTTTGGGATACGGACCTAGCATACCACTGGGTCAAAGGGTATGAACAGTCCGATGGCCCTTTGGGCATAGTTCCAAATTGCTCTCCAGAATGGTTGGATCAATTCACAGCTCTACCAACAATGCATTAGTGTTCCAATTTTTCCACAGCTTCTCCAACATTTATTATTTTCCTTTTTTGTCATATTAGCCAATCTGATAGCTGTGAGGGGGTACCTCAGAGTTGTTTTAATTTGCATTTCTCTAATCAATAGTGATTTAGAGAATTTAAAAAAAAAATTTTTTGGTGAGGCAATTGGGGTTAAATGACTTGCCCAGGGTCACACAGCTAGTAAGTGTCAAGTGTCTGAGGCCGGATTTGAACTCAGGTCCTCCTGAATCCAGGGCCAGTGCTTTATCCACTTCGCCACCTAGCTGCCCTGAGAGCATTTTTTCATATGGGAATATCTTTGACTACTTCATCAGAAAATTGCCTGTTCATATCCTCTGACCATTTCTCAAATGGGGAATGACTTTGATTCTTATAAATTTTATTTAGTTCCTGATATATTTTAGAAATGAGGCCTTTATCAGAAATGCTGGCTGTAAAAATTGTTTCCCAGTTTTCTGCCTCCCTTATAATTTTGGCTGCATTGCTTCCGTTTGTACAAAAGCTTTTTAATTTAATGTAATCAAAGTCTTTCATCTTGCTTTTCATAATATTCTCTATCTCTTGTTTGGACGTAAATTGTTTTCCTCTCCATAGATCTGAGAGGTAAACTATTCCTTCCTCTCCTAATTTACCTATGGTATCACCTTTTATGTCTAAATCTTGAATCCATTTTGACCTTATTTTTGTATAAGGTGTAAGATCTTGGTCTATGCCTAGTTTCTGTCATACTATCTTCCAGTTTTCCCAGCAGTTTTTGTCAAATAGTGAGTTCCTATCCCAGAAGCTGGAGTCTTTGGGTTTGTCAAACAGTAGATTACTATAGTCATTTACAACCGTGTCTCCTGTGCTTAACCTATTCCACTGATCCACCGCTCTTTCCCATGTTTTTCTAAACTCAGCCTGCTCTTCATTTCTTAGAGCACGGTAGTATTCTGTCACCACTTGTTCAGCCATGGCCCATTTGGCAGGCACCCCTGCAATTTCCAGTTCTTTGCCACCACAAAGAGAGCTTCTAAAAATATTTTAGAACAGGCAGGTTCTTTTCCTTTTTGCTTTTGATCTTTTTGGGAAACAGACCTAATAGTGGTCTTCCATTCTGTTTCTTAGCCAGTACCAGGTATTTTTGATAATTACTATCTTATACTATATTTTAAGATCTGATCTTGCTCCTTCCTTGACATGTTTTCATTAATTCCTTTGCTGTTCTTGACCTTTTGTTCTTATTTTTTCTAACTTGATAAAATCACTTTTTGGTAATTTAATGGGGATGGTATTGACTACGTAGATTAGGTAGAGTCACCCATAATGCTTGCGGGTGGTTGTAGGGAGATGCTGCTTCTCATTTTTGGAAAGGCTGTTTATACCTGTGCCTTCAAGTGTTTCTAATAGGACTGGGGGGGTTGCCAGCTTTGGCAGCCGGGCCTTTCAGGTGGTACCCGCCCTCTGAGGCGGGCATGGGCCCGGTGATGAAAAGTGGCATGTGGTGGGATGGAAAAGCATTCACCAAGTCCTCGCCCTCAACCCCGGCGCTGAGGCTACAGATACAGGGACAGGAGCCTGTTTGTGTCCATGCTAAAGGAGCGGTAGCCAGAGACGAGTGGCCTGGTAGGATTGATTTGACTTTTGTTTTCAGAGCCAGGCTAGGAAATGGGGGGTGGGGGTGGGGTCAAGAAGGGCCCTGCTGAAGATGACTATGAATGATGAATATGGTGGTCCCAGCGGATGTGGATGGTGACCTCAGATGATGAGAATGACCCTGACCCTGACCTATGAGGACGACCTTGACCTGTGAGGATGTCCCTGACCTATGAGGAAAATGTCAACCAATGAGGGTGACCATGACCTTGAACAATGAGAATAACCACGACCAATGAAGATGACCCCAACCGATGAAGATAGTGACCCTGACCTATGAGGGCGACCTTGACCCATGCGGGTGACCTTGACCCTGATCGCCGGGGATGATCCTGACTGATGAGAATGACCATGACTCTTGAGGAAGACCATGGCTGATGACTTCTGGGAAGTGGGTAGAGGCATAGGGTCTTGGGGGTGGGAGGAGGGGAGTGAGTGTGACATGTCAGAGGCCTGTGACAGGGAGAGGCTGGGGTGCAGGAGCCCGGCATGATGGAGTCAGAGAGGTGGGTTTGACTCCAGCTTGCAAACATGCTGGTTCCAAGCTGCCTTTGCTTGGAGCCTCCGAAGTTGTCCAGTTTCAGCATGGGCCAGGGGATGGGGGCCGGGGGCTGGGGGGTGGGGAGTGGGGGGCGCCTTGGCTTGTGCAGCTTTCCCAGTCTGCAGAGTGCTCTTATCCCAGGCCCTCCAGGGTCATTGTTAGAGGATCAGTGACCTAGTCCTAACCTGACAGCTGCCCTCGAGGTCCTAGAGTCAGAGCTGGAAGGATCCTTATTGGCCCCAACCCTCATTGTAGGGAGCTCTGAAGCTGGCTCCAAGGGCAGCCCTCGCCAGACCTCATGGATCAGGACAGAGGGACTCCTGGTTCCCAGGACCCCTAGAGATCGGTAGGGGCAAGGGAGTTCCAGCGTGCCTGGGACGACTCTGGAGGCAGCAGAGTGCACAGAAGCATCAGCCCCTTCTGGAAGCTCACCCGCAGATTCATTACTTGACTCCCAGACTGACCCCCACAAGCCGCCATGGCCAGCCCAGGGAGCGCCGGTCTGCATCAGCGGCTATGCGCGGAGGACAGGGAGGACGGCGCCCCTGCCAGTGGTGCGGTGCGGGGAGGGCTGACTCTGGGCCTCTTCCAAGAGGGAAGGCATGGGTCTGAGAAGATAATGTGGTGCGGGCGCCGTGCTGAGCACTGGGGACACACAGAAAGGCAAGGCTCCCACTCTGGTGGGGGAGACAAGCTATGAACCAGGAGGGACCGGTGGGCCAGTAAGAAATCATTAATGGGGGAGGCTCTGGCAGCAAGCGGGGTCGCACGGTCTGCCGTGGGGCCTGTGCCTTCCTTAGATGTCTGAGCACTGTGCTCATTGTAACTCTCCGGGGCCTCTCACTTGAGACGTACTCTCAGATCTCCCCACTGAGAGAGAGTGGGAAAGAGCGTCCACATCTGGGCTGCCTGGCCTTTGTTTGTGGCCACCACAGTCTCCCGACTGTGTCGGGGCCACTGACCAGCGTGTCCTTGTTTTTACCAGGAAGATGAGTCTGAATCAGAACCAAAGGTCAGGAGTCTGAAAGACCTTCCAAGTGCACAAGAAACCGACGATCCGTTGACGGTCCTCAGAAACCTCTTATCCCAGGTACGTTGTACCTTCTCTCTCCTGGAAGCTGCCACCCTCCCCCAGACTCCTGAGCAGGCCGGGCTGTCTCTAAACAGCAGGCGTGCCAGCCGCAGGGACGCGGCCTCTGGCCTTGGGTCTGCACGTGATGTTCCTTTCAGGAGCAGGGTGGGGAGCTCTGCCAGAAAAGGAGCCAGTGCCTCTCGGGGGCCAGGTTTGTGGGGAGGACCAGAAGTGGCCCCTGCCCTCGAGGGGCTCCCCATCCGGTCGTATGGGTGTGCCCACACATCTCTACCGCTCTTGGGGGGTAGGGCTGGGGGGGGCTTGAGCGGTCTCAGGGAGGAGGTGGCCTCTTGGTGCTAGCTGGAGGACTGAGGCTTGGGGGAGACCATCCTGGGTGTGGAGGGTGATCGTGAAAGTCACGGGCAGAGGCCGTTTGCCTTTCTCTTGGCATCCTTGCACACGCCCGGAATGTGGGCAGTAGGCCTCCACTCTTCATTCAGTGCTCTTAGCTTGGCCGGACACTGGAGGGATAGTGGCCTTGGGAGCTGGGTGGTAAGGACATGGAGGCCCAGCACAGATGGTGGGTCAGGAGCCTGGCGGTCACAACCTCTCAGGGGCCACCTCGGGGAGGGACACTTTGAACTCCAGGTTGGGGGGAGGTGGGGGTCGAGCTTTGGGCCCTTCCCGGTTCCCGCAGTGGGCATTAGCCAGGGCCTAGAATGGATTCTCCTTGGGGGAAGGGGCCCTTTGGCTTGTTGCCTGGGAATCCTGTCGCTCCTGCCTCAGTTCTTCATGTCTTGGTGAGAACGCTGGAATGTCTCCTCTAGAGACGGACTGACTTGAATGTTGGCGTCTCCCTGCTTCTCATCTTGGGTCGTCAGCCCTTGTATCCTGTGCGGCATGTGTGCACATTTGCTCTGAGGGGTTTTCATCTTTCTTTCTGAAGGAGGAGAATAAATGGATTGCTGTGGACCAGCTGGGCCAGAAACTCTTGGGAAGCCTAGAAATATCTTGGAACAAGAAGTATCGGAAGCAGCACGGGCCCCTGCTGAAGGTAACGCAGCCCTACCCACCCGGGTGTCTTAGTGCATCCTTTTGTGCCCGGGAACACTGGTGCCAGGGCTGCTGCCCTGGGCCAAGCACCTGCTCCACCCTGAGCGTAGCGGCTGGTCTTGTTTCCTGTCCAGAAGGCCTGTGCGCAGGACTGGCTCCCTTCCCCCACACCCTCAGTTGTGTCTGGGAGCTGAAGGCTGGGGGCCTCTCTTGTCCTAACCCTTCTCGGCCCATCGGGCACGCTGAATCAGGGGCCCCCCTTGGGGCCCTGGGCCAGCAACACTGGGATTCTTTGGGTGAATAAACTGTGGAGAGTTCACAGTAAAATGTCAGGCACGGTCCAGCCCAGCCCAGGTCCTCTTGGTCGTTACTGTGAATTGTCCAGGCCTCTGTCCCCTACCGAGCACCAGATTGGCACCAGCGGTGCAGTTAGTAGGAGATCAGTCAGTCAGTAAATGTTGATTAAGCACCTACTATGTACTGGGTACTGCGGAATGCTGGGGATGCAGAGAGAGGCAAAAGTCCTTGCCCTCAAGGAACCTGCAGTCTAATGAAGGAGACAGTGTGCCCAGCATTGTACAAACGAGATGGGGAAATCAGGGAAGGCGTCCTGGAGAAGGTGGCTGCTAGGAGGCTGGGGGGGGTCCTCTGGATGTTAGAGTGGGCGGCAGGGTGTAAGAGGATGGGAGGGGGCGGGGCTTTAAAAACCAGAGAGGGTTTTGTATTTGACCTCGAGGTGTTTAGAGGGAAACGTGGTCAAATTTGCACTTGGAACATGATGTAGAGGGCAGGCTGGAGCCCAGTCAGCGCTGGCCCCGGGGCTGGGCTCTTAGCTGCAGCTCCCCAAGGTGTCCTGGCTGAAAGCGGGAACGTCTCACGTCATGGGGGGCTCTTCTGGCCTTGGGAGGGGGGCCTTCCCTTCCAGAAATGATAGCCACGGGTCCTGATTGGATCCTTGTGCCCAGGGCTGGCGTGTCCCATGGAGGGAGGCGTCGGGCAGTGGGCCTGGTGCTGGACTGGGGGCAGGAGGGGCCGGGCGGCCGGGTCCTCGAAGATGGCCGGAGATGGGCAGAGGGAAGGCAGGCTGCATCTGGACATTTTAGAGATGGACACAGAACTGATTTCATTTCTTCAGTACTAGGTCTTCCCGGCTGGCATTCCAGATGGGGCCTGGAGGCGGCTCTGAGCCTCCGAGGCTCCCATCTGCCGTATTGTCAGGGAGACAAGCAAGCCCAGGGCCCAAGGCCGCAGCACCTTAGAGGTGCTTCCCATGGGCATTTCTTGTGACTGGGGCTTGGGTTTGTTCCTCTGAAAAGTGCCCATGTGTTTCCATTTGTGTGTTGCAGAGTGGCTCTTCCTTAGAGATTTGAGTCATCTGGGGGCCTTGTGCCAGCAGGCTCCGTGTCCTGTTCCGGCCGTGATGAGGGCCTGGGCCGGACCATCTCTAACATTGTCCTTATTGAGGATGGGGAAAAGGGACCCAGTTAGAATACCCTAAAGTGGGCGGAGCAGAGGGCACCAGGGTCACGATGCCCTTTGCGTTGGACAGACCCTAACCCCGGAGGCAGCCTGGCGTCTGGAGGAGGCCAGGGCCTGAATCGGCCCTTCCTTCCCAGGTGCCTCGTGAGGGTCCGGTGGGGCCTGGTCCATGCGGGGCCTGGTCTGGAGCCCTCTCCCCGGTCCTTACCTCCACAGGTGGTGCGTGAGGTCGTCCAAGGGCACAGCTGATTGAAGTTCTCCTGTCTCCCTTCCAGTTTCTGCAGAACCATCCCGAAGTGTTCCTCCTTAGCTCTGATCCCAGCAAGGTCTGTCTCAGGAGAGATGCCAGCCTTCCACGGTCGCCCCTGGCTGAGTTCGAGCAGCCCGGCCCCACAGCCCCTTCTCGAGGCAAGGAGCCTGCTGGGGATCGCCGGTTGGAGGTCGGTGCCGAAGGCCCTCATTGGTTTGATCTGAATGATTCCCAAGTGGAACCCATCCAGGAAGCGGACATTGAGAAGCAATTCCAGGGGAAAGAGAGCGCTTACATGTTGTTTTACCGGAAGGCCCAGCTGCGGAGGCCTCCTGAAGGTACCGGCTCTGGGCTTCTCTGGCCACAGCAGTCAGGCCCATGCTCAGGCCCCAGGTGCGAGAGCCATCAAGGGGGACTGCCCTTCTTTGAAGACCTCAGAGCAGGCACTATGTGAGGCCCAGGGGCTACAGAGGCAAACAGGGAGGAGGCCTTTGCTGGCTTCCCTCTAGGTCAGTGGTTTTGATTTGGGGAAGCCCCGAGTGTGAGGCATTCCGGGCCTCTTTGTAGGCCCAGCCATCCCTGCCCTGTTCTTCCTCCTCCCTTCTCCCTTCCTGAATTAGGCATTTGCACACCAGTGAGCCAGGGGGTAGCGTGGCATTCATCTCATAGTCTCTCTTAGAGGTGACAATCGAGGTCTCCAAAGGCCTTTGCTTCCAGGTTGTAGCTTGTTGACCCTCCGAAGGGAACCTCCTGCTGGGCACTAGAGAAGTCTCTCCCCCACAGGGTGTAAGCTTCCTGAAGGCAGGGGCCGGGGTTTGTTTCTTGGTCTTTCTGTCCCCCTGCCCCGCAGAGTATTAGGCCCCCAGGAGGGCCTTTCTCAATGGGTGTCAGTTGAGTAGCGAAGGATCATCCTGAGATCTGGGTCAGTAGAGAATCGTCCTCGTACCCGAGGCTGGATGTTGCCCAGGTATGTGGAGGTTGTTGACCCCTGCCCAGTGACGGGGTGTTATAGAAAAAGATTCCAGGTGGCAGACAGTTGGCAGGGACTGAAGCTGAGCGTGCCCAGGTACCTGAGGGACATGGCGAGGACAACTTCAGGGCAGATGCCACGGACTGGCCCATCTGGGTCTCGTGGCCGAGGTGCAGAGTCTGGCTGGGATGATCCCTGAAGCCTCAAGTCCACCTTGGATCTGGCTCTCGGGGCCTGGGCTGGGGCACGCGTCCTGAACCTGCTTGCCTTTGGCTGACCTCACATTCACAAGGGCTGTTGTTCACAGCTCAGTCCAACCCGAGGTACAAAGTTCCGAGTCACCTACTGAGGGAGGTGCATGAGGCCAACAGTGAGCTGCAAAGAAAGAGGTGAGTCCCCCCAGACCTGGGCTAGGCCAGCCGGGTTCTGCTCAGCTCGAGGGTGGCCCTGTCCCGGGAGGGTCTTTCCACTGGGGGCTCCTCCCTTGGGCCGGGGCCAGGCTGGCCCCGGAAGCTGCCTTTGGGGGACTTCTGGGATTTGGGGGGAAGGAGGCTCTGGGTGTTGGCACACTTTGGAGGGTCTTCAAGGACTGATTCCTGCTCTCCAGGGCAGACTACGACTTTGTGGTCAACCACCTGGAGCTGCATCTGCACCTGGGCCCTGGCTACGAGTTTTATGATGGGGCCCTGCACCCCTCTTCCTCCAGAACGGAGGAGTGCGTGGTGGACTTGACCATCGACAAAAGGAGAACCGTAGGTGATCTTCGGCAGGACGTCCTTCAGGTAACACACATTGGCGGGGGCTCGAGCCAGACGCTGAGGGCTGCTGCTCCTGCGTGAGCCCTGGGCACCAGGCGCCAGAGCCCCGAGCCTGGCCTCTTGGACATGCCAGGGCAAAGCTTAGCCAGGTGCCATTTTTGGCCCTGGGGGGATGACATTTCCAGAAGCAGGTGGCGATTCAGCAGAGGCCTTGGATATGGATCGCTTTCATTGGCCAGGCCTCGGTTTGCATCATTTCTTCAAAATGTGTCCATCGAGGGGCAGCCTTGGAGACAGGAAGCCTTGGGTTCAAATCCTGCCACGGACATGTTTGAGCCAGCCGGGTGACTCTGGGCAAGCTCCTGAACCTCTTCTCTGCTTTGGCTTGGTGGGTTTCCTCACTGACAGTGAACCTGCCAGTGTAGTTGGGTCTGGCCCATCCCTCTGTGGTTTTGGTAATAGCGCCAGAAGTTGATTGGGTCCAGCCCCTTTGGTTTACAGGTGAGGAAACTGAGTTCCAAAGATGAGCAGTGACTTGCCCACAGTCACACAGCTAGCATGGGGGTAGGACCAGTGGTTCAAGGCCAGGGTCTCTGCCTCCTGCGACAGCAGACTTTCCCCCGTTTCCAGACTGCGGTCATTGACTAAGAAGGAGAACGCTTTTTCTAGGTCAGCCATCATTTGACCAGGGTTCATCCCTGAGGTGGCACCTTTTGAACCCAGTGCTCCTGGACCAACTGGCCTCCCCTCGAAGGTGGTTTCAGACCCAGATTGTTCTGAGCTCGCCCTGGCTGGGACAAGGGGAGGGCTCCCGTTACTTGGGGCACCGTGGGTCGAGACTCCTCTCCCCCCGCCTCAGATTGCTGGGGCTGGTGGAAGTGGGCCCCCAGCCAGTGTCTGAGAAGGCGGTCTCAGCACTGCAAGCAGGGCCCTCCGGGTCAGCCTGGAGTTGTTGTTGTAGCTCTCCCTTCCTTCCTTCATCTCCAGCTCCTGGAATTCTGGGAAGGGGATCTGGTGCTCAGCTTTGCCAAGCTTGTGCCTGCAGGACTCCATGTTTGCCAGGCTCTCGAAGGTAGGCCCCTTGTCCTCGGTTACCTGCAGTGATGCGGCACCCCTAGGACTGCAGTTGGCTCTGCCCCCACACCCCCATTAGAGGGAGCCTGCGGTGGGGGGGTCTGGAGACAGGCCAAGCCCAGAGTAGGTGCTCTGGGACTGCAGGGTGCTGCTGTAACACACCGGGGGAATCAGCTCGGAGGCCAGACAGGCCCCAGGGTCCTTTTGTCTGCCCTCTTCTCCTACCCCTGACTCTGTGGCTGCCCTTCCTTCCACTCAGTCTTGGCCTTCCTAGTAACCCCCCGGCATTGTGTGCACAAGCAGTAGTTTGGCCATGTTTGGCTACTGTGCTTAGAGATCTCGCCCAACAGCCTCATCTCTGGTCTTTGTGGCAGAGTTGAGTGCTGGTTGGGGTGTTCCCTGTGTGTGCCTCCTCTTGGGAAGAGGCGCCCTGGCCTCCCGGTCCCCGCCCCTGCCCTTTACTGGACAGATGGGCCGCCTGAGAGCTCAGGAGGCTGTGAGCCCACAGTTCTTTCCATAGCTTCATGCTGTCTGTCATCTTTAGTCTACCCTCTTCCCAGGCCCCACTGACAGTGGCATCCAGCAGTAACTCTGCTTACTGGCATTTCCAGCGAGTCTAAGTTAGAAATTGGCAACCCCAACATGTAGAAGGAGCCTGGGTGTAACTGCTCCCCGGGGCTGCGGTGCCAGTCCAGCCACCAAAGCGCGAGGATGGACTTCTTCCCCTATGCCGCAAGTGTGTGCTGGTGGGCTGTCAGCCCTCCAATTCTTGGGCACCTCCTGCTGCTGGGGGAAACGTCGGCAGCCGGCTCCCGGACGGAGCCGTGCAGAGGCTGATGGGCAGATGCGGTTACCGTCAGTTGGTCTTTCCAAGTCCCCTGGTCAGCTCTGGAAAGGGCTGTGTGCGGAGACGAGGTGGGCGCTGTTTTCCATGATGGTGATGAGTGGTTTCACTGGTGATCCCATCTTTGTAGGAGATGAACTGACATTGCATGAAATTGAAATGACCGATGGGGAAGACATCTTTGTGTGGAATGGGATGGAGGTAAAAAATACTTCAGGAAATCTTTATTATGATTTTAAAACATTACTATAACTGCGATAAGATAATCTGCTAAGACTTTCAAGGGTTGTTCTGATTATATAAAAGAATGAGGAGTGAGGGAATTGGGGAAAGCCAGAAGGAGTCTTGGCCACACTGGTGCTCTCTGCTGCACCGAGTGCTGGAGTCCCGCTTAATCTTTCGCAGCCGGGATCTGAAAACAATTTGCTTGAAAAATACTGTTTGGTGGTGGTGGCTTTTCATTGGTTGAGCTTGAAACTCCAATTCATTCATCAGGGCTTCCTGGAGCACCTGCTTTGTTCCTAGAGAAGTATTAGGGTATGTGGGGCCCCAGAGAAGTGTAAGACACAGCCTCATGTGCCCTGAAGGGCCTTAACAGCCACACAGAGGCACGTAAGGCACGCAAGTCCCAGCCAAAGTGACCGCTACAGGTAATAAGTGGATGGGACTAGGCCTCCAGCGTAAGGCCAGGACTTGAGGAAGGCTTCTTAGAGGAGGTGGGATTGTACCTTGGCCCTCCCTTGTGGCATGGACTTATGGAGTGAGTGAGTGACCGCATTCAGGCTGGGACCACAGCCTAACCAAAGGCCTGCTAGATGGGCTGGTTCCTTTTGGAAAGGTCAATTGGGAAGAACCTTGAGTCTCAGGCTGCTGAGTGTGGGCTCAGTCTGGCAGGAAAGAAGGGAGCCTTTGAAAACTTCTGGGCAGGGATGGGATGTGAGAGCAAGGTGGCATTTCAGGAAGAAAGATCCGTCAGCAGTGGTGTCCAGGACTAAAGGAAGGGGAGAGAGTGGCTGCATGGAGACCAAGGAGGAGGGCCTCAACTGCCTTCCTCTTTACAGAGGGGGCCAAATGAGGATGAGGAGGAAACACTGGCATGAGAGAGATTGTTAAGGCATGATTTGTTGACCCGTAGTTATCTCAGAGACAATCGAGCAACGTTGTCATTGCCTCCTTTGAGGCAATTATGCTTTTACTGTATTTGACTTTCTTTCGGTCAGTAAGGATGAGACCACCCTTCCTCTTGATACTGCTTCGCAGGTTGGTGGGGTCAAGATTCCAACTGGGGATGACGCAGTTCCCATCCTGTTGAATATCCTTCAGCTGACAAATAGCAGTGATGGAGAAAGGGGGCAACCCTTTCTCGAAACCCCCCACGTGTTTCCTGCCAATGCCAAAGTGGGCACCATATTCACAGCCTTCGCCTTCTCTCCTGGCATCCTGCTGGTGAACATCACAGGCTCTCGAGTTCTTGAGTTGGAGAACTGGATTGTCATTCCCAAGGAGAACTTGGAGAAGACATTCAAAGAGCAAGGCCTTCAAGATGGCAGCTCCGTGTGGATAGTGTCCTCCAGCAGCTATGACCAAAGGTAACTGATGCCCCCGGGGAGCCTCTGCTTGTGCTGCTGGAAGGTCTCGGCTCTGCAGCCCTCTCTTGTGAGTGTCAGAGCTCCATCTTTGAGACAGTAGGTAAATCGTCAGGGCTTGGGTCTAAGGGACTGTGGAGCAGCTTTCTGCTTTTCCATGACAGAGGGGAGATGTGTCCCCCCAAGTCGCTCAGGAGAATGAGTGGAAAATGGGGCGAGGAAGGTGTTGTGTCTCCCACCTGCCAGCTCGCTCAGGGACTGCTGCCTTGTTGCTCATCCCAGTGCCTCCCTGGTCAGCAACCCTTCCCTCCCCGTCCTTCTGCAGGTAATGGAATGCTTGTCTCCTAGGCCACACAACAAAGCAAGGGGCAAAGCGATGTTCCTGAAGTTTGCTGATGTCAGATTCTGTGAAATGGGTTCTTTCCATCCTTTGTCAGTATGGATATAGCAATTCCTTCTAAGAAGCTTTAGTCCAGTGGACTTGAGGCTCTCCAGCAGGGCTTACTTATATTTACTGCCATGAATGTGGCATCTGATGGATAACAGTAACAGGCATACATCATTAGTGATCTGCCATCATGACATACAGTGGTCAGGCTTCTGTTGTGGCCATCCATAAAGCAAAGACAGATTTAGGGTGGCCCTTGGTCCTGCAAGATTCCTTCTACTTCCACATGGATGGTGGAAAAAGGGGCAAAGAGCATTAAAAATCACTGTTTTTAGACCATCTATAAGTAATAAATATTAACTGTAGGGACTCCAAATGTGAATGCTTTGTCTGAAGACCAGCATTGTCTGATGACATTCTATTTAAAGAAGTGGATCACGCTCATGGTTGTGAGGGCCAAAATTTGATATAGGGAGCGTTATTAGGGTGACACCTTAATATTGGGGTCCCGGAAATATGAGGGACTCTTTTGTTTTGTTTTGTTTTGTTTTGTGGGGCAATGGGGGTTAAGTGACTTGCCCAGGGTCACACAGCTAGTAAGTGTTAAGTGTCTGAGGCCGGATTTGAACTCAGGTCCTCCTGAATCCAGAACTGGTGCTTTATCCACTGAGCTACCTAGCTGCCCCTATGAGGGACTCTTTTAATCTGCCCTTTGAACTTTCCTTTTTATATATTCCTCCCAGGCCAATAAGAAAAGGAGCCTCTGAGCTTTAGTTCATAAAGGTTCAGGTTTTATTACTTGGGAATTAATTAAACTACAAAGGTGAAACCAATTAAGGAAATAAGGAAGTAGAACTACAGATAGATAGTTTTAACTCTAAGCTTAGCCTATGTGATCCCAGAGCATTCCCAATTAAGCTAGTTAAAAGGAATTTAGGTTTAAACTCACCAATCCCAGTCAGTTTACAGTTGCTCGTTAGAAAAATGCAGTCGCCCGAAACGAAGCAAAGCACATGTGTCCGCCAGGTCCAAGGACGCCTCCAGAATGATTGCCAGGCCGAAAGAGTGCGAACCTTTGAAGGTACCCCTCCTCCTGGAAGTTCCCTCCCTTCCAGTTGCATTCTGCTTTTCCTCCCCCAAAAGGGGAGGTCCTTCAAAAGCTGCTCAGTAGCATGCACAATCTCAGGGTGGGCCAGGTGTGGCCCCTCCCAAATGATTCAGCTAAAACTGCAATATTTAATCTGTACCACAAATAATTTTTACCACAGGGACATTCTTTTTTTGATAAGTAATAAACATTTTTATTTAATGTTTGGAATTCCAAATTTTATCCCTCCTTCCCTCCCTCCCATGAACCCTCCCTGAGGTGGTAAGCAATCAGTTATAAGCTATTATACATATGCCATTACGTGCAATATGACCATATTAGTCATTTTGTTTAAAAAAAACTTGATTAAAAGAAAAAAATGAAAGAAAAAAAAATAGCCTGCTTCAGTCTGTTCCACCAATGTCAGCTCTTTCTCTGGAGGTGGATAGTCTGCTTCATCATTAGTTCTTTGGGATTGTCTTGGATCATCGCATTGCTGAGAATAGTCAAGTCATTCACAGTTCTTCATGAGACAATATGGCGGTCTCTGTGCACAATGTTATCCTGGATCTGCTCACTTCACTCTAAATACGTTCATACAAGTCTTTCCAGGCCTTTCTGAAATCCTCCTGCTGGTCACTTCTCATAGCACAATAATATTCCGTCACCATCTTATACCGCAGCTTGCCTAGCCATTCCCCAATGGATGGGCATTCCTTTGATTTCCAATTCTGAGCCACCACAAAAAGAGCTGCTAGAAATATTTTTGTACAAATAGTTCTTTTTCTCTTTCTGGGGATGTTTTTGGGATACAAACAGTGTGGCATTGCTGGATCAGAGGGTACGCACAGTTCTATAGCCCTTTAGGCAGAGTTCCAAATTGCTCTCCAGAATGGCTAGATCAGTTCACACCTCCACCAACAATGGGTTAGCTTCCCAGCTTTCCCACATCCCCTTCAACATCCAGTATTTTCCTTTCTTGTTATATTTGCTACTCTGATAGGTTTGAGGGGATACCTCAGAGTTGTTTTAATTTGCATTTCTCTGATCAATAGTGATCTAGAGTGTTTTTTCATATGATTATAGATCGCTTTGATTTCTTTGTCTGAAAAGTGCCTGTTCAGATCCTTTGACCATTTATCAATTGGGGAATGACTTGTGTTTTTATAAATTTGATGCAGCTTTCTCTGTATTTGAGAAATGAGGCCTTCATCAGAGATACTTGTTGCCACAGTTCTCTCCCAGTTTTCTGCTTCCCTTGATCTTGGATACATTAGTTTTGATTGTATATAATCAGAATGATCTTTTACATTTTGTATTGCTTTGGCTCCAGCAGTTCTGCTGTACCTCCCTTCTCAGCTCACTGCCGCTTTCCCAGACCTCTCAGCCCTCTTCAAATCTCTCCCTTCTTTCCACTCTCTCAGTTGAGAACCTCACCTCATATTTTACAGGAAATTGAGGCCACTTATCATGAGCGCCCTCTCCTCTTCTCCCCCTCATCTCCTATCACTCAGGTCTCCTTTCGTTTTCTTCAGCCCTGCCTCAGGTGAGGCCAGCCCCTCTCCTTGCTCAAGTGATCCCCCTCTCTCACTCATTTTCAGTCCCTCCCTCTCGACTGGCTCCTTCTCTACTGCCTGTCCTGAAAAAAGCCTCTGTCCCTGCTAACTGTCATCCTCTATTTCTTCTGCTCTTTATGACAAAACTCCTGGAAAAGCCGTTTATACCAGCTGCCTCCACTCTCTTCTTAACCCTTTACAGTCTGGCTTCTGACCCCTCTCTTCATTCTTAGGTCACTCGTCTCTCCTGGTTCTCCTCCTCCCTCTCTGACTACTCCTCTGTCTCCTTTACTAGATCCTCCTCCACACCCTCTGACCCTAGCTGCCCCCCAGGGCTCTTTTCCCTCTATGCTGCTGCACTTGGGGATCTTCTCAGCTCCCATGGAGTTAATGACCATCTCTACTCAGTTGATTCCCAGATCTACCTTTCCTGCCCCAAACTCTCTGCTGACCTCCAATCTCACCTCTTCCATTGCCTTTCTGTCATCTTGAAATGGATATCCTTCCTCCACCTACCTTCCCTTTTCTATGGCAGAGGGGAGCACCCTCCTCCCAGTCCCTGAGGCTCCCAACCTAGAAGTCACCCTGGACTCCTCACTCTCTCTCACACTGGCCCCTATCCAGTAGGGTGCCAAGGCCTGTCAGTTTCACCTCTGACCCTGCCCCTCCCCTGGAGCAGGCCCTTATCTCCTCTCACTTGGACTATGGCGAAAGCTGCTGGGCCATCAGCTGGTCTCAAATTTCTCCCCAATTCATCCCATCCTCCATTGAGCCACCAAAGAGATTTTCCTAAAGTCCAGATCCAACCGCGTCACCCCCTATTCAGTAAATTCCAATGACTCCCTATTTCCCCCAGGATCAAATACAAAATGCTCTTCATCACTCAGCTTCCTCCTTCCTTTCCAGTCTCCGTACACCTTACTCCATCCTCCCCCCCACCCTCCCCATGTCCTCTTCACTCCACTGACACTGACTTTTTGACTGTTCCATGAACAAGACCCCTCATCTCTGGGCATTTTCTCTGGTTTCTCCCTATAGCTGAAACACTCTTCTTCTGCTCCACCCCCTCACCTCCCTGGCTTCCTTGAAATCCCCACTAAAATCCCACCCTCTACAAGAAGCCTTTCTCATCCCTGTCCTGATTCTCCAGTGCCTTTTTCTCTGTTCATTATCATTTAGTTATTCTGTACACAGCTTTCTTTGTATATATTTGTTTGAGCTCCTTGAGGGCAGGGCATGTGTCTGGCCCACAGTTCGCACTGGGTAAATATTGATTGAATGGTTAATTTTGCAGTGTTCACTTTTTTTTTTTTTTTTTGCGGGGGCAGTGAGGGTTAAGTGACTTGCCCAGGTCACACAGCTAGTAACTGTCAAGTGTCTGAGGCTGGATTTGAACTCAGGTCCTCCTGAATCCAGGGCCAGTGCTTTATCCACTGTGCCACCTAGCTGTCCCCACAGTGTTCACTTTTGATTGTTTCTGGTGAATGTGGGTGGGAGGTGAATCCTTAGGGTTATATTGTTGTTAATGGTTTTTTGGGGAGAACCATTTATCTAGGTCCATTGATACCCCCTCTCCCCACAATCTCTTGAGGTGTATCTTTTGGTCAGATATGTATATGCTTGTGCATACCTCCATATATGTTACCTGTTAGTGTTATCTGTTAGTGTCCTTGGATATCAAACCTGTATCTGAAAAAAATTGATACAAATATTTTTCCCCCTATTTGACTCCTTTCCTTATCCTAGATGCATTAATTTGGTTGAACAACTTCTCAGTTTCATGTAAGCAAAACTACCTGTTTTATCTTTGTGTTTATTTTTGTTTGGTAGAGAACTCACCTCCCCAGAGCTGTGAGAGGTGTGTGATCAGTTTTTCTTCTCATTTTTTAAGAGTATAATGTTTCATATTCAGGTCATTGATCCATTTTGAATTTCTTGTGGAATATGTCATAAGATATTGATCTCACCCCAGTTTCTGCCAAACTGCTTTCTAGTTATTCCAACATTTCCCATCAAATGGGTAATTTTCTCTTAACTAGTTTGCTTTCAGATTTATTGAACGTTTTTTATTGAGTTCTATTTTTTTTTAGTTCTCCCTTGTCTAGTTTGTTCCATTTATTTGTTTCTCTATTTTTAAACCAAATGGCTGCTGCTTTATAATATTGTTTGGCATCTGAAAGTGCTATTCCCCTTCATCCCTCCCCTTATCCCTCTGTCTTTTCATAATTTCTCTTGATGATCTAAATCTTTCGTTTTTCCAAATGAACTTTGTTACTATTTTAGTTGAGTTCTCTAAAATATCTCTTTGGTAGGTTGATTATTATAGCATTAAAACTGTAAATTCACTTTGGTAGTCTTTTCATTTTTATTCTGTTGGTATGGCCCAGTCAGGCACATTGAATATTCCTCCATATATTTGAATTATTCTTTATTTCCTTATGGAGCACTTTATAATTAAAACTCGTATTTTATGTATTTTGGTAAATTGATTCCCAAATACCCTATACACCCATGCATGGGGGCTGGATGTGGATGATAATCTGATGTTAAAGCAGCCAGACATGGGTCAGAAGAATCAGCAGAGAGCAGTTTCATTGAGTATAGTGTGGTGAGTAGTTTGAGTTGAGTGACACTGTGAGAGATTGAGAAGTGAGTGAAAGAAGAGGGGGTGGAAGCAATGAGAGCAGAATGCTCTTCCTAGGAGTTTGACTATGAAAGGGAAGAGAGCTGTGGGATGTTAGGTGGCTAGGATAGGTGCTTGGGTGCATTGGTTGGCAATTGAAAGGTGTCAGAAGACAGATTTCTCTTCAATAGGCAAACAGACTTTTGTTTTGTTTCATTGAGGGTAAAAAGAGATGTCATTTCACAGGACACTTGGCCATTTTGTTTCACAGAACTCATGATGAGCATAACCAAAAACATGGTGATGCACAAATGTGAGGTAGAAGATAAGGTCATGGAGGCCCTGCCATGCTGAGGAGAGGGTCCATGCAGCTTCCATGAGAGACCACCAGTGTGAGAGAGGGAGCCCCCTGAAGGGGGTCCCAGAGCAATCGAGTCACAGAAGTATGAACACACACTCTCTGTAGGGAGGCAGCAGTCTTGTTTTCTTTTGTCTGATGACAGTGCTCATGGGAATGTGGTCAGCTCATTTTTACAAGGACATTTAAAGAGACGTGTAGAGGTTGAGAAATTTTGGTCATCCCAGAAGCAGTTCTGGGTCACAGTAAAAATGAAAGCGTAGGGGCAGCTAGGTGGTGCAGTGGATAGAGCACCGGCCCTGGAGTCAGGAGGACCTGAGTTCAAATCCGGCCTCAGACACTTAACACTTACTAGCTGTGTGACCCTGGGCAAGTCACTTAACCCTAATTGCCTCACTAAAAAAAAAAAATGAAAGCATACCTTTGTGAATCTTTCCCCTTGCCTGCAGCTTGATGATGGCTGGAGGCAGACGGATGAATTCTCTGAGCAACTTCAACTGGATGCAGGTGAAAAATCTGTGCCAAGCCGATTCTGAGGAGGAGCAAGTGAAAGTTTCTGCGACCATTGAAACAGTGAGTAAAGAGCAGTTTGGGGCCAGAGCCTGAGGGGTGGGTGGGGCCAGAGCCGACATTTCAGAGTGACAGGTCTGGGACCACCCAGTAAGTGGCTCTGAGGCTGGGAAACCCCGTCTTGTGGCCCTGGAACCCCAGAGCCCTCCCACTCCACTTCATTAGTCCAAAGTCATGCACGTGGGGTCATCTTCAGAAGTCTTCTCCACCCAAATATCTCGGTCACCTGAACCAGTTCTTAGAATTCTCCAGGAGTTTTCAAAATCTAAAAACCAGAGCTCTGGAGTTCTCCAGTCCCTTGGAGATGTTTCTTCATCTGGTTTTAACAAATTGAAGTTGTACATTTCAGGAAGTATGCTCTTTGTTTCATGAATCATAATATTTCATGACTTCCTGGGTTTAGGGGGTAAAAAGCCAATTCAGACCTTGAGACCTCTTGTTGAAAGTAAATGCATTGGTAAGGCTTCATAAAGGGAATTGGTTGGTTTCTCTTTTCATAGTAATTCTCCGACAAATCCTTGTGAAACTAGGCCTTCTTGGATGAAATATTTCTGGCCAGGGTTTGCGTAGAAGAGCCGGCCCACCATTTTCTTAGGATTTATTTCCTTCACAGTCCTTCCCATCCAGTGGGGGAGTGGTCTCTGGGCAGAGGTGGCTGCCAAGGCAACTTTCTCAAGCCTCAGTTTGCCATCTCTCTAAGGTCCCTTCCAGCCTTCACTCTCTCTCTGTAAGATGGGGGTTGGCTGGGGGAGGGAGTGTCGGTGAGATGGCTTCTTTGGCCTCTGGGTTCCAAAAGAGCGTCTCTCTCCGTTTTACAAACTCTCCAGTTTACAAGACTTTCCTTTTGTTGGTGGTCATAAAACTCAGACTGTTTTTTTTGTTTGTTTTCTGCCTTTTGGTCAACATGAATTCCTTAGTCCTTGATTAAAGGGAGTTTCTTTGGTGGACTCTGAGTTTGACTGCTGGCTTAGGGAGTATTGGGTTTGTAGAAGCCCAGATGTCTGTGAAAGAGCACTGAGTTGGGACACCTACTGTCGTAGCCTCTGCTCCCCACCTTGGCCTCTTGCCTCCCAGCAGCCCCACGTGGCCCAGGATGCCCAGGGACGCCCAGCCATTCACGTGGTTGTCTTTCAGATGCTGCTGGATATTAGAATCAAGGCCATCAAGGAGCTGGGATTGCAGGAGGAGCTGGGTAAATGGCATTTTTAGTTATCAGTGAAGCCAAATGCATGTTTCAGAAAGGACTTAGGGCTTTGAGGGTGCAGGGAGGAAAGTAAAACCAGGATGTGTCTTGGGGGAGCAGGTGAAGGTCAGGATGGGGGGGGGGGAGGGGTGGGGGGGCTTTGCCTGGAGAAAAGGAAGGAGGCCAAAGCTTCGGATGAGTGACTGGGGGCCCTGAGGGTGTGGGAAGCTTTTTCAGAGTTGGGGGAAGGGCTGCCTTGGGAGGGCCGTGGGCCCGTGGCTGTGGGAACTGTCCTAAGGGGCTCTTCACATGCTTGATGGGGTGGTGGGGGCCATCCCTCTGACCTGCCTTTTCTTGCTGTTTTCCTCTAGTTAATAATAGCTGCTTGAGGCTGATTGACAGAAATGGGCAGCTTCTTTCTCCAGGTGGGTGTGTTCTTGTTTGCCATGGCCCGGCCCTCACTGGGTGGAGGGCAGAGGGTGGTTTGGCTAAGGCCTCATTAACTTCTGGGGGACTACAGGCTGGTGAGCCCAGCCCCTTTCCTTAGATAAGGAGATCGGGCCCAGCTGGGATGTTCTGAAGCAGGCCGATTCAATCCAGCCCACTTTGCACTCTGTCCCGCTCACTCTCCTGAGGTTGATTGCAGTGGTCCTCCTGGGTGTCCTCAGGGCTCACTCAGGCCCACCTCCATACTCAGCCCGTCTCAGGTGTTTTGGTTTCGAATGGGTTTGAATGGGACCTTGATGTTGTCGTCTTCCTTGAAGCATCCCTGCCTATGTCAGCTTCGTTTGCCTTCTGCACAAAGTGACACCAAGATTCATGCCATGATCCACCAGAGGTTCCACTGTCACTGCAGTGCCCGGCCTCGGGCCCTTAGGAGCAGTTCTCTCGATTATGTGCCCTCTGCTTGGGCAGCTCCCACTGGCCTCTCCTGGTTCAGAGCCTTGGGCTCCCACAGGCTCCCTCACTCAGCCTAGGACTTAGGGCCATTGGGATCTGAGTCGAGCTTCCTGATAGCTCTGGGCCCAAGCCAGACTGGCCTAATCCCTCTTGTAAATGACGCACCTTGGAATCATGGGACACGGGAGGAGCAGTCCTGCCTTCAGTCAGCTGGCTGTGTCTGAGATGGTCAGCCTCTTGAAGGCCCAAGCTCCTTCCTTAGCCTCCGGTTGGATTGAATCAGATTCTGCCTTCTAATGTTTCATCTCCTTTGTCATTGGGTAATGAGAGAGACTGTGCTTTTGGCCAAGGAGGCCCCTCTGTGATTCCTAGCACCCGGCCAGCTGGGGCGTCCTGAGCGGAGCCTGAGGTCTGGGGCATCCCACTCACTGGACTTCCCTTCGTGGTCTTGACAGTGCCAGAGACTTACACTGTGGCTGAAGCAGAGATGGAGATGGGGAGTTTGTTGGGGCTCTGTCGTGGGAAAGCACCGACTTCCTCACAGGTAACACGAACTGGGCCCTGAGACTGGGGCTTTCTCAGACCATAACATGACATTGCCAAGAAGTCCCGATCCTGTGGCGTGGTGGTGTTTGTGTGTGCACATGCATGTTTCTGTGCACACACCTGTGGGTGGATGTACGTGCACAGATGCCTTTATAGCACACATGTGTATGTATGGCACATGTCTTCATGTATGTCCACATGTGTGGTGCCTGTGTGTGAGTGTGAGTGTGTGCATACATGTGTGCACGTCTACATGTGTGTCTGTACTTGTGCATGCGTGTGTGTGTGTGTGTGTGTGTGTGTGTGGTGGGGAGGCCTCCCCTGTGGCCAGTCCAGCAGACATCTTGGGCCTTTTGGGGAGCAGATCCACCCGGCCCTCCCTCACTCCTGGGGAATGCCAGTGGTCCCAGCTCAAGGTGACTCTCATTTGGACTGCGTTTATCTGAGCTCTGTTTTGTCAGCTTGACACCTGTGTTCTGCCTGCCCCAAGGCCCCCAAGTTGTCCTAGGACCCCCAGAGCTCATGGCTGTCCTTTGGGCTCAACCTCCTTTGGGGATTGCCAGGAGGCGCCGGTGGGGGTGGGTAGTCTGGTGTTCTGGGAGGTCGGGAGGTCAAACCATCAATGGGAATGGGAGCCTGCCGCGATCTAGCGGCCTTCAGCCCCTACCCTGAGGGTCTCGACCTTTTCCAGCTCTTCCTGTTTTTCACTGTGGGCTCTGACTTTGAGTCCGGCCTGATGCTAGAGATCATGGTGGAGGCGACCATCTCTGTGAGTGAAGTAAGTGAGGGTGCCCCCACCCGAGGAGAGCCCGGGGGCCCGCTGGGGAGGGCCTTGGCCTTGCCAGTGGGGAGAAGCTTGGGGGATGGGCCTGGAGCGGTCACCTGGGCATTGACTTTTCCCCTTGAGGAAGGAGGGCCTGTGGAGGAGGCCAGCATGTCCTCAGAGGATCGACTGACCTGGAGCACGACTTCTCTGTGTTTCTTTTCACTTAGTGTTTGAAGCTGATGCTGGAGAAAGCTGGTCTACAAGGTCAGTGGCTGGGGATGGCGTGCAGTGCGCTTTACAGCTTGTGCTGGTGATAAAGCTCTGGGCCTAGACTGGTTCTTGTGCTCTTGGCAGGCAGCTTGCCTCCTCCCAGGCTCCCAGTGGGTAGATGGTATTTGGGGGGACCTAGAAAGGAGAAAGAAGGAGGTTGGACGGCTCCTTGATTCCTCGATGCAGGGAGAAGTGGGAAGGGTGGAGGTGGCTGGTCCAAGTCCTGGGCTGAGGACAGACCTGGGCCTCCTGCTTCTAGTGCAAGGCCTGAGGGGAGCAGGAGCTTTGGGAGTTCTCAGGGGCTTCAGATAAGGGAAGAGCAGGAGGATTTGTACACAGAGGAGAGCCCAGGGAAGGGCACTTGACAGAACCAGGGATATGCTCACTTTGGGTATGTCCTCACCTCCTGAGCATCCCTTGTCTGCGTCTTCCTAGGAGTCTGCCTTGGAAGACCCAGCCAGTGTGCTGCAGGCCTTCACTGTTCCCTGATATTGCAAGGGGACCAATAGTGCAGCCTTCCGGCTGGCCACCTGTGACCGGCTGGCTCATCTGTTCCTCCTGTCACCCTCTCTTTGCTCACACTTTTGACTCTCATTCTTCAAAGCTCCTCTTTGGTTCTATGTTGCAGCCTGCTGCTGTAAGGGCCACCGATCTGTAAGGGCCAAATTTAGTAATAGAATCTCTTCCACACTGCCCTTTCCCCAATCATTTCTCCCAGACTGATAAGAAATGAGATTACAAAGCCTCCTTTTAGACAAACTAAAGAAACAGGGTTTATTGATGTGCGAACACATTTAGAAATAAGAACAAAGACAAGCAGGAAATATGACCTGTGAACTCGCCCACCAGACTCAGCTGTTTCACATTCAACTCTCTACCCACTGCACATCCACGTTTAGCTCTTTCGCCTGCCGCTGTGAACTCTTCTCTCTCTCCTCTCCACATCTCCCTCTCAACTCTACTACCCTCTCCTCTTTTCTACCCCCCAGAATAAAAAGCTCTTCTCTCACAGGAAACCCGGGCCAACCACCCACACACCCCAAGTTAATTCACTGGCATCCCTAGGGGTGGCATCCAAGCTTGGCTGGGGCACGGGGTTTCTTTGCATACCCTGGCTTGGCCGGAGGGAGCCAGTGCTCAAGTTTTCTGTGCATAACCTGGCTGGGCGGAGGAAGCAGGGCTTGTGTGCTGCAGCCTGAGGCAGCGCCTGGGCCTCGCCTGGGGCCAGGGCCTGCCCCAGGCTTTCTGATTCTAGCCAAAGATGGGGTCCCCCAAATCACAATAATTCTTACACTGCTCACACCCCACATGCTTGTCACCATTTCCCTCTTTGGAGATAATTGTATTGCATGGCTCAGCAACACACAGCAACGCAGTAGGCTACTCAATTTAATTTATTTTTCTTTTTAAAAAATTTTTTTTGTTTCATTAAGTACTTCCCAATTACATGTCAAAAAATTTTTTTAGCTATCATTTTAAAAAAATTTAAGTTCCAAATTCTTTTCCCTCCTGCCCAAGCCCCTTCCTTGAGAAGGCAAGCAATTTGATTATGATTATACGTGTGTGGTCATGCAAAACATATTAGCTATGTTGCGAAAGAAAACACAAGCAAAACAATAAAATTAAAGAATTATACTTCAAAAAATGATGCTTAGGGGAGGCTAGGTGGCGCAGTGGATAAAGCATTGGCCCTTGGTTCCAGAGTACCTGAGTTCAAATCCGGCCTCGGACAATTGACACTTACTAGCTGTGTGACCCTGGGCAAGTCACTTAACCCCCATTGCCCCGCAAAAAAAAAAAAAAAATGATGCTTCAATCTGTACTCAGAGCTCCTCAGTTGTTTCTCTGGATATGGCATTTTCCACCATGGGTTATTTAGAATGGTATCAGATCATTTTCTTGATCAGAGTAGCTAAGTCTTTCCCAGCTGATCATCTTTACAATACTACTGATACTGAGTACAACGTTCTCTTGGTTCTGTTCACTTTAGATCAGTTTATATAAGCCTTCCCAGGCTTTTCTGAAACTACCCTGCTCATCATTTCTTATAGTAAAGTAAGATTCCATTGCAATCATACGCCACAGGTTGTTCAGCCATTCCCCAGTTAACTATTCGGAAATTCCCCAGCTTCCAATTCTCTGCCACCGCAGAAAGAGTTGCTATAACGATTTCTGTCCACGTAGGTTCCTTTTTCCTTTCCTTTGATTTCTTTAGGGCACAGACCTAGCAGTGATCTTGCTGGGTCAAAGGGTGTGCATAGTTTGACAGCCTGTTGGGCGTAGTTTCAAATTGTTCTGCAGAGTGGTTGGATGAGTTTATGACTTGACCAACAGTGCAAGAGTGTGCCTGTTTTTCTACATCCCCTCTAACATTTGTCTTTCTTTTCTGCCACGTTAGCCAAGCTGAGAGGTATGAGGTGGTGTCTCAGGGTTGTTTTAATTTTTGTTTTTCTGTTCAGGAGTGATTTGGAAGATTTTTTCATGTGATCATTGATAGCTTTGATTTCTTTTTTTTCTTTTTTTTTTTTTTTAAGTGAGGCAATTGGGGTTAAGTGACTTGCCCAGGGTCACACAGCTAGTAAAGTGTTAAGTGTCTGAGGCTGGATTTGAACTCAGGTACTCCTGACTCCAGGGCCAATGCTCTATCTACTGCGCCACCTAGCCGCCCCAGCTTTGATTTCTTTTGACAAAAACTTCTGCCTCTTCTCACCCTATGACCATTTATCAATTGGGGAATAGCTCTTAGTTTTATAAATTTGATTCCATTCCCATATGTTTGAGAAGTGTGGCCTTAATCAGAGAAACTTATTGCACAATTTCTCCCCACTTTCCTGTTTTCCATCTAGTTTTGGCTGTATTAGTTTTGTTCGTGCAACAGCTTTTTAATTTCATGTAATCAAAATTACCCTTTTTTCTTCCTGTAATCTCCTTTGTCCTTTGTTTGGTCATAAACTCTTCCCTTATCCATGGATCTGAAAAGTCCCCTAATTGACTTACGATATGACCCTTGATGTCTTAATCATTTCTCCATTTCGACCTTACCTTGGTATGTGGTGGGAGATGTTGGTTTATGTCTAGTTTCTGCCAAACTGCTTTCCATTTTTCCAGTAATTTCTGTTAAGTGGTGAGTTCTTACTGCAAAAGCTTGAATTTGGGGGTTTGTCAAACTCTAGTGATTGTGGTGATTTGTTGTGGTAGAGTCCTTTTTGTCATGTCCAACTCTTTGTGACCTCATTTGGGGTTTTCTTGTCAAATATTTGGCAAAGAGTGGTTTGCCATTTTCTTCTCCAGCTCATTTTACACACAAGGAAACTGAGGCAAACAGGGTGCAATGACTTTTCCAGAGTCACCCAGCTTTTGTGGTCATTTTCTTCTGTGTATTGTGTACCTAATCTCTTCTACTGATTCTCCACTCTATTTCTTCCTTCCTTCCTTCCTTCCTTCCTTCCTTCCTTCCTTCCTTCCTTCCTTCCTTCCTTCCTTCCTTCCTTCCTTCCTTCCTTCCTTCCTTCCTTCCTTCCTTCCTTTCTTTCTTTTTTTGGTGAGGCAATTGGGGTTGAGTGACTTGCCCAGGGTCACACAGCTAGTAAGTGCCAAGGGTCTGAGGCTGGATTTGAACTCAGGTCCTCCTCGATCCAGGGCTGGCCCTCCAGTCTATTTCTTAGTCAGTACAAGCTTGATTTCATAATTACTGCTTTATAATAAAGTTGAGATCTGGTACTAACCGTATCACTTTCCTCAACCTCTTTTTTCATTGATTCCCTTGACATTCTTGACCTTTTGTTCTTCCAGATGAATTTTGCTACTATTTTTCTGGCTCTATGTAAGAATTCTTTGGTAGTTTGATTGGTGTGACACTGAATAAGTAAATTAATTTAGGTAGAATTGTCATTATATTGGCAATTAATATTTCTTTCTTGTGTAGACCTGACTTTCTTTGTGTGAAATGTATTTTGTAATTGTGTTCCTAGAGTTTCTGGGTTTGTCTTGGCGGGTCGACTCCCAAGTGTTTTACATTGTCTGCAGGTACTTTAAATGGAATTTCTCTTTTGTCGCTTTTGCTGGGTTCTGTTGGCAGCACATAGAAAATGCTGATGATTTAGGTGGGTTCACTTTATATCCTACAGATTTCGCATTCTACGATCTCATGTGATTCTCTAGGATTCTCCGATTATACCATCAGGTCCCTGCTCCTTTAGGACTAAAAGTGTTATTGCCTCTTAGGGTCCCTGTTCCCCTGAGACCACCCTTCATGGCTTCCACTCCCTCATGACTGAGAGTGCCTCTCTCTGCCCTTAAACTGTGACTTAGACATGGGGATAGACCCATGTCTGAGTTGCCAAACAGTTGTCCCCCTCTCCCTCCCAGACCTTCCCCTCCCTCTTGACCTAAAGTGCTCCTCCCTGCCCTTAAACTATGACCCAAAAGTGGGTAGAGGAAATGGAGTGGCACCTGGTCATATGTCTAGTGCTAGCACAGGGATCCCCTGTAGTCTCTTTCTGGATAGCTGCTGGCACCCTTATGGTCTCTGGCTTGAGAACTCTGGAAGCTGCTGCTGCTTCAGTCACCACTACTTGGTCCCACTACTGGTGTTTCATCCATGTGGGCTCCTGACCTGTCTCTACTCCTGTGACACAGATCTCTTTCTAAACTCCTAAGTTGGCTTGGGCTGGAAGAATGTCTTGTTCTGATTCATTCAGTCATTTATTTATTGGGCTGTGCTACTCCAGAAATTGAATTGAGGCATTATTTTATTTTTTCAATCAGCAAACATTTAGCATTTAGTATGCACTAGGTCCTGCAGATACAAAGAAATGAATGAAATAGGCTCTGATATCAGGAAGCTTCCATTCTTCTTCTTTGTTGTTGTTGTTGTCATCTTTAATAATATAATATTTTTTTCCAATTACATGTGAAGATAGTTTTCAATATTCTTATTTTTTTTTTTGTGGGGCAATGAGGGTTAAGTGACTTGCCCAGGGTCACACAGCTAGTAAGTGTCAAGTATCTGAGGCTGGATTTGAACTCAGGTCCTCCTGAATCCAGGGCCGGTGCTCTATCCACTGTGCCACCTAGCTGCCCCCACAACATTCATTTTTAGTTCCAAATTTTCCTCCCTCCCTTTCTTCTCTCCCCACTCCCCAAACCAACAAGCAATCTGATCTAGGTCATACATTTCAAACATGTTAAACATGTTTCCACATTAGTCATGTTGTGAGAGAAGAATCTGAACAAAAGAGGAAAACAAACAAAACAGAAATGACAAAAAAGGTGAAACTCGTCCACTTGTGTCTGCATCCAGACTCCACAATTCTTTCTCTGGAGGTGGAGAGCGTTACCCAGTTGGCATTGTCTTGGATCAATGCACTGCTATGAGGAGCCAAGTCTGTCACAGTGGATCATCGTTACAATGTTGCTGTTACTGCATATAATGTTTTCTTGGTTCTGCTCACTTCACTCATCATCAGTTCACTTAAGTCCTTCCAGGTTTCTCTGAACTCCTCCTGCTCCTCATTTCTTACAGCACAATAGTGTTCCATGACATTCATATACCACAGCTTGTTCAGCCCTTCCCCAATGGATGGGCATCCAATCCTTTGTCACCACAAAAAGAGCTGCTATACATATTTTTGTTTGCATACATCCTTTTCCTATTCTTTGATCTCTTTAGGGTACAGACCTAGCAGTGGTATTGCTGGGTCAAAGGGTGTGCATAGTTTGATAGCCCTTTGGGCATAGTTCTAAATTGTTCTCCAGAATGGTTGGATCATTTCACAACTCCACCAACAATACATTGGTGTTCCAATTTTCCCACATCTTCTCCAATATTTATCATTTTCCTTTTTTGTCATATTAGCCAATATGACAGGTATGAGGTGGTACCTCAGAGTTGTTTTAATTTGTATTTCTTTAATCAATAGCTATTTAGAGCATTTTCCCTATGGCTCTAGATAGCTTTAATTTCTTCATCTGAAAACCGCCTGTTCATATCCTTTGACCATTTATCAATTGGGAAATTACTTGTATTCTTATAAATTTTATTCAGTCCTGTATTTGTTTGAGAAATGAGGCCTTTATCAGAAATTTTGGCCATAAAAGTTGTTTCCCAGCTTTCTGCTTTCTTTCTAATCTTGGTTGCATTCATTTTGTTTGTGCAAAACCTTTGTGATTTAATGTAATCAAAACGATCCATTTTGCATTTCATAACGTTCTCTTTTTCCTCTTTGGTCATAAATTCTTCCCATTTCCATAGATCTGACAGGTAAACTATTCCTTCCTCTTCTAATTTCAGGCTATTGATTTAAAAAAGATGAGCTTTTGCTTTTCCACAATGCACGGTGCTTTTGAAGGAGCTTGGTCATTTCCTGAGGGCCTTCCAGCCTGGTCTCTTCCCCTTTTTAAATCCTAGGCCCAAGTCCTCAGTCAGTCCTTGCCATCTGTCTCAGATGTGCATACTGCTGGATGTGTGTCTAAATGCCTCCTGTCGTCCTGGTCTTTCCTGTGTGGGTGGTCAGGATCTCTTCTGGATTCTTCATTGGCCTGGGACTTGATGCAGGCCACACAGTGTCACTGGTAAGCAGGAGCCTCTTGAGGACTTAACCGAAATCCAGAGGGAATCTGTCTGTGCTTAATCTGCATCCCTGCGGTTGATGCCCGGGGTCACTCACCATCGTCCCTGTTTTATACTTGGGCTAATGGCTGTGGGCAGAGATTTGCCGAACAAGGTTCTTTCTGTTGTGATGCTTTTCAGAGAGACTTGAGTGATTTTGCTGTATGGATCAGAGGCACCATGTTGTAAAATGACTTTTAAACAGCAATTGGAGGCCTTTTCATAGTCAGCAAGGAAACCCGGTGAAATTTGATATTTATTCTCTACTTCTTTCAGTGCCTCGGGGTGTGGTCGGTTGTTGAATGTCACTTGTGAAAGCCTTCTTCCTCCCTGCTGGTAACCCCCCATGAAGGAGGCCCTTGATTTAGGCCAAGGTGAAGGACAGGAGGACTTTGTATCAAGAAGAAAGCAGGCGTGTGGGTGGGCGGGCAGTTGTTTGTGGCCTCTTGGTTCTCGGTGTCTTCTCTGCTCTCAGCTCTCTATAACTCAGCCCCTCGGTGACCTCCTAGCCCTGATTTCTCCATACACGTGGAGGCTCTCTCATGGGCCCGCTGTCATCCCATCTTTGTTCCCTTTAGTGCCATTTTCATCTCTGGATGGCCAGGTGTAGTGGTTGTACTCTGCCTTGAAGGTGCTCGGGCTAGTGGCCGGAATTTGTAGTGAGTGGGTCTCCTGGGTGGTGTGCTTTTGATCCCATTCTTATTCTTTAGTTCTAGAACAGGAGAGAGAGGATTGGTGTCTGAGGAATGTCACTATCTCTGTGACCAGGAGAGCACTGGGCTTTCTGCCCATATGCCTACATTCTCGAGTACACAAAATCTCTATGACTGTTAATTGATGCTTGAACAGGGGGTGTCTCTCAGGAGAGTTGGCTGAGCAGGGACCACGGGTTTCAGGTTTGCAGCTAGTGGAACATGAAGGTAGGTGTGACTAGATGAACTGAGGCAGATCCATTGGGACCGTAGGGATAGTTCAGGGCCCAAAGGTCGTGATTCAGGCAAAGGAGATGTTTGGAGGAGAAGTAGATGCAGAGTGGAGCTTCATGGAGGTTGAGGTGGCAGAGCCGGAGGTGTGGCCATGGGGGTGGGTAGGTGGGTGACCAAAGTTGGAGGAAGGAAGTGATCAGCCCGATTGCCAGGAGGAACTTGGTGAGGGTTTGGGGTGGGCTGGGGGAGAAGGAGCCAGGCACAAAACTCATTTTAGAAGTGGGAAGAGTTCCCTGAGGGGGTGAGTCGTAAAAGTAGACGGCAGCTAAGGCAGGGAGCAAGGTGGCACAAAGGGCCGTGGTCCAGTTTCACAAAGGGAGCGAGCACTTTTGAAGTGCCTACTCTGTGCTGGGTTCTGAGAGTGCCTGCTCTTGAGAGGGGATACAGCTGGCTCCAGGGTAGGCTTTGAAGTAGGGGCCTGTGCAGAGAGAGGAAAGGCCCCAAAGCATCTCAGAAGAGGGACCTGTTTGGGAGCGGTCTTAGGGGGCCCCGTGAGTCCTGGGAGGCTTGGACAGTGGCTACCAGCAGTCAGGTTTCTAAGGAGCTGGTTTGTCTGGGCGGGCAAGGGTTGGGTTTGGAGGGAGCATTGGTGAGAAGTTAGAGACATGGGGACAGTTGCGTGTGTGTGTGTGTGTGGGGGGGTGGCCCCTCCAGAGGGCCCAGTGCAGTGCTCGAGGCATGAGTGGGCCTGGGGTGAAGGGAAGGCATCCCTTGAAGTCTGAACAAGGCCCTTTGAGTCGGAGCTTGGCAGCAGAATGAGGTTTTAGCCTGGTTTTTCCCATCTTCTCAATGGAATCTGAAATGGGCTCTTGCCTCTATGGTCACAGAATCTGAGGGAGAAGAAACCTCAGGCAGAGTCTGACCATGGCCCAGGGTCACACGAGCCCCACCCAAAGACTGGTGGAGGAAGATCCACCAGCAGACATCACCCTGGTGGGATTCATGGAGCCCCAAGCTGCTCCCCTTGGGCTCCTAGCTCTGTCTTTGGCAGCCAGACAGCTGAGGGCTGCGAGCTCACAGGAAACGGCTCCAGGCTTTGCAGCTGCCCCAGGGACTTCAGCCTGCTATCCCGGTCCTTTCCAGAATGGGGTGCTCTAAAGGCACTGCCCAGTGAAGGCAGGGGCAGTGGGACTGACGCTCCGTACCCTTCCCACTGGGCTGGGTCCCTTCCCACTGGGCTCCTCCCTGTCGATCAGATCCCGCTGACTTTCTGAGTGGCCACGTCGTCCTTCCCTGTGCCAATAGACAGAGCTTGACCTTTAGTGCCAGGTCTTTGAGACTGGAGCCCCTGGTCTCGCCCACTAAGTATTCGGGGGATCCTCCGCCTTAAATCGTCCACACGTTAGATGAGCTTGTGCAGGTCAGAGAGAACAATGTAGGGCCGGGGTCAGCTTCTCACCTGGAGCGCCACGGCAGAGTGCTGCCTGCGATGATCTCTTATGGCGGAGGCCGGGCTGGCTTGTGGCTTGGTGCCTTCCTCCCGGCATGCCCCAAAGTTGTCCCTTTAATCATGTGCTCTCTCCCGCTGGGCGGGGGCACTTTCAGGAGCTTCGCTGTCTTATCTGCAGATCCTTTGGTCCTGGCCTGGTGCCCCCTGGGCACAAGGTGCTCTTATCTTGGGCTCTGCACCAGATTCAGGTGGAAAGATCAGAGTGGAGCTGTCCCAGAGGATCTTTCCTTTCCCCATTGTGCACCATCGCTGCCCCGTCCTCCCTCTGAGTTGTGCTCCCTCCTTCACGCCTTGGATCTTGGGTGGGCCTGGCTGAGGCCTTCACCAGACCACCACACACTTGGGGATTTGTCCTCAGTGACGTCTCTCTCGCTGTCCATGACTTCCTTGTGCATCCCCTTGAGTTTCTTGGCTTTTGTCATCAGGCCCTGCATAGGCCTCTCTGTCCTAAGGCTTTTGGTCCTGGTCCTCTTCCCAGCCTTACATTCAGCAAATGTGCTGAAGATGCAGAGGAGCTAACTGCGGGGAGCAGGCACGTAAACAGTGTCATTGGGGGGCACCAGCAGCCGAGGGGGAGCATCGGCCAGTGGGAGGAAGCTTCCCTTGAACCTTGTCGGCTGTCCTCGGCGGTCACATTCGGGACCAGAGAGGTGGTGGCTGGTGTCACCTCTCACTGTCTTGGAGAAGGAAGTTATTGTGAAGGCACGTTGGGGATTTAGTGTGTGCTTGGCCTAGTCTCTCCACGTGACTTCCTCCTGTCTCTGTACTAGCGCCAGGTGTGGTGCTTCTTCCTTTACTGATGCTCACGCAGTGTTCTTTGTTCCCTGCATCTGCTCTCTGGAGTTCTCACATGTTAATATTGATGATGGGGGCAGCTAGGGGGCGCAGCAGATAGAGCACCGGCCCTGGAGTCAGCAGGACCTGAGTTAAAATCTGGCCTCAGACACTTGACACTTACTAGCTGTGTGACCCTGGGCAAGTCACTTAAACCCCAACTGCCTCAAAATAAAAAGAATATAAACTCTGTGAGGTCAGGGATGGTTTGGGGCAGCTAGGTGGTGCAGTGGATAGAGCACCGGCCCTGGAGTCAGGAGGACCTGAGTTCAAATCCGGCCTCAGACACTTAACACTTACTAGCTGTGTGACCCTGGGCAAGTCACTTAACCCCCATTGTCTCACTAAAAAAAAAAAAGAAAATATATTGATGATGATGATAGCACTTTTCAGACGTGATCTCATTTGTTTTTCACAACCATACTGGAAGGTAAGTGCTCTGGGATACTCTCCTCCCTGTGTTGTCTCTGCTCCTCAATGCCCAGTTCTCTGTGGCCAGATGCCAGCCTTGAGCGCCATCCCTCTGGCCATCAGGATCTCTGAGACTGGGGTTTGGCTGGGGTCTCTTCTAGGGCCTTGCTTCTCAGAAGTCCCATCTCCCTGCCCATTGGCATTCTTCTTCTGGCGCTGGACCCGTGCCTCTCCTGGGCGTTTGGCGTGGCCCACACTGGCAGTTGTCCCTCATCTTCCATTTCGCTTTCAGTTCTCCATGGCCACGGTCACAAGACAAACATGGCAGCTTCCATCCCTGGCCAGGAGCCTGTCATGAGTCCCAACTCTGCCTCCTGCTTCCAAATAGCTTTCCTCCTTTTCTCTTGGCACGGAGGTGAGCTTCCTGCCTTGCATTGGCAGAGAGTGGATTCCTTAAGGACTCCATTGCCAACTAGAGCTGCTTCTGGCTGTTGTCCCGGGGTCCCAGAGCATCCCAGCCTCAGCCACTTTGCCCTCTTCTCCCATCTGGCCTCCTGTCTGTGCCCAGCGACTTTATAGACCAGCATCATTTATGTCCATTCACATATAGTGCGTTAATTTGTATGGCATGCAGAACACCTGTGGCCTTTGGTCAGCATCCCGCAGCTCCCCGTGAAAGGGGGGTGAGCTCTGCACTGGCGGGGGGTGGGCACACGTGGACTCTTTACTCTCACTTGTGCTCGTTGGAGGAAAGGTGATGTATTTGACAATCTCGCTGGGGCGGGGCTGGTGCCCTTGGCTCCTCCCTCACATGTCGCCCTGTTTGTGCCTCATTTGATCTAAAGAAATGTTGCCTCTTGATGAACATCCTTATAATTGATGACTCTTTAGAATTCCTTCATCCAGATTTTTATTTCATCATAGGTGACTCATGGCATTTGCGAAAAATGGATTGGTGCTTTGAAGCTGGAGAGCCTTTAAGTGAGGAAGTAAGCTTTTTTTCTAATTAATTAATTTTTATTGCCCTGAATGGTTAACTCTATCTTGTATTCCCTGATCCAAGTATAGACTTGCCCTCCCCTGGAGCAGGGGGCTGCTCTGTCGGCATTGCAGGGTGGTCATCAGCAGGCAGGACTGTCCTCATGGCTCAGTCACTCACCAACCAGGTGACCTTGGACATGGCCTTGAGCCTCTCCTCGCTTGTTTGCTCATTTGCAAAATTATGTTTGGAATTTAACAATACTGCTCCGACTGACTGACTGATGTTTGCAAATGACCTCGGAGGCTCCTCTCATCTCCCAAGTTTGGTGGCTCCTTAGGAAAAGAGCAACTTCTGAGTGTTCTAGAGACGGTGTGGTTCAGCCTTCATTATCACACCCTCTCTGAGAACCTCCGCTAGGCCCTCCTCCATCTTTCTGGGTCTTATCTGTAGGCAGGGGCGGCAGCCACAGACCAAGAAAGGCAGGAGGCATCTGGGCCCCTGATGGAGGGGAGGGGCAAGGGAACAAGCACTGATTAAACTCTGGCTGTGTGCCAGGCACTGGGGTAAGTGCTTTCCAGATAATTTCATTTGATCATTGATGAGCCGGCAGAATAAATGCATTGTCAATATCCAAAGCCCAAACCCGCAGCCCTGGAGCATGGGAAGCGTCCTCTAGCGACTTGCAGGTGAGTTCATTTCACCTCGTTGGCCCCAGAGCTCTGGGTGGCCACACGGGACACTTGGGTCTTCTCAGACCCCTTAAGGCCCCTCAAGAACTTAACTTGTTTCTTTGGGGTCTTTAGGTTGATAATGAGCTAAATGGAAGCGAATTCTAAACGCCATTAAGCCCATTTTAGGTCGCCATTCACACTGGGGCTTTTCAACAGCAAAATGTCAGAGGGTTCCCAGTCTCCTCAGCCTTTACCCTCCATCTTCTGCTTTGCTCATCCTATTAAAGTCCATTGAAGATGACTCATTGAGAGGGAAATAAGTTCTTGAAATAAGCAATGCTCAAACGGTTTGCTCCAGCACCACATGACAAGAGCACAGAATTCCCTCTGAAGCAGAGCCTTGTTGGCCCCCATTCTCCAGAGTAACAGAAGGACCTTGTTCTTGGGCTGCTCTGCTAGGAGCCCACAGCCTTTGTTCTAGGGACACTTGATCCCAACTGGGGGTATTGAAGACAACAAGGTCTTGAGCACATCCACACTCTTGGCCATCACCTCCACGTTGATCGTGCCTGTGTCTCGCTCCCATCCTGTCTTCTCCCCCAAGCTTTTGACCCAGAGGTCTCACTGTTGGATATTTCTCCTTGAATATCTTAGAGTCACCTAACGCTCACGCTATGTAAAGTTGGACTTATTTACCCTTCCCTCCTGCCTCCAAACAAACAAAAAGCCAACCCAACAACTGACTTCCTCCCCCATCTTTCCAATTCCTACCAGTGGCATGGGAGACTGGCTTCTAGATTCTTGTCACTGTTGGCTTTGCCTTTTTTTTTTCATGTCCTATCTATGCCTTCCTACCAGACAGACCCAAGTTATTGCACAGTCTCTCATCTGATCCTGCAGCCTTGCGGGCCTCCTGAATCTCATGCGTTCTCTGAGCAGCAGCTGGCTTAATCTTCTTTAACTGCCTTTGTGAAGGTCTGGTCGGTCGCCACCTCGTGAACTCTTGTACTTGGCTTTTGAAATTCCACACTCGCTCTCCAACCTCTTGGCACAGTGATCTCTTTTCCTGGCCCTCAGCATGGGTCCTCTGCCCCAGTGATCCTCCCGCTGGGCCAGTGCCTTTGTGCAGGTGTTTCCTTAGGCCTAAGGCCACCCCTTCTCCCCAGCATGTCTCCACATGCCACAGTTCTTTCAGTCACCCCACCCCATTCCCTTTCTTGAAGCCTCCCTGATCTCCCTGGCTCTGTGGGTCTCCCTTGCCTCTTCATCTCCGCAGCCCGGCCTAGCAACGTTGGGCTCCTAGTTCCCTGCTGTTCTCTCATGTCTGTGAACCTTGCCCCCTCAGCTAGAATATAAACTGAAGGGCCTTCCCAGGGACAGGTGGCGGGGGGCAATGGGCTGCCAGTCAGCCTTGGGCAGGGTTGGGCTGGAAGGGGGCTGCTGGCCCTGACGTCAGAACTTCTTCTCTCCCCAGAACGCGTCCTTGAGTGAGCTCATGATCCTCAGCGGGGACACACTGGTCTTGTCAGAAGGGAAGCTGCCACCCAAGGTAAGAAGATGCTTCCTGGGATTGATTTGCTTGATTGAATGAGGGAGGGAGGCAGTAAAGCAGTAAGTGGAGGAGTGGGAGAAAGGATTTTTGACCTTCTTCCCCATATCCCATTTATACTCAGTGTGTTTAATTTATTAAGAGTTTAAAAACTGGGGCGGCTAGGTGGCGCAGTGGATAGAGCACTGGCCCTGGAGTCAGGAGTACCTGAGTTCAAATCCGGCCTCAGACACTTAACACTTACTAGCTGAGTGACCCTGGGCAAGTCACTTAACCCCAACTGCCTCACTAAAAAACAAAAACAAAAACAAAAACAAATCCAGCCTCAGACACTTGACACATACTAGCTGTGTGACCCTGGGCAAGTCACTTAACCCCAACTGCCTCACTTAAAAAAAAAAGAGTTTAAAAACTAAGTATTGTTTAGCACAAGCCCTGTCCAGCTTTTTTCATGTTTCTTTAACGAGTGACCTTTTTGGATTTAAAATGGGGAGTGCGTTTGCCAAGTTCCGAGACCTAAAGAGAGTCGATGGATGAATGTGGATCCAAGGCCTTTGTCTGCAGGCTGACCACGTGTCGGGTCTTGTGCTAAGCGCTGGGGGTGGGGAATAGGGGAGGAATAGAGTGGGAGACTCCCATCCCATCTGCACCGTAGGGACAGCTGAGCAGCTTGGCCGGGCCGGGGAGGGCCCTGGCAGAGGCAGGCTGTGGGAGGGTGCCCTGTGATTATTGTATTGGTTTGAGGTCAGAGCTCACTTCATTCATTTTCATCGTGAAAGCTGAGACATGGCTTCATTCTTCAGGGTTTCCTGAAAGTGCCCATCTGGTGGTACCATCCCTCAGCTCCCTCTGGATGGCAGGAGAGTCCCCAGGACCAAGTGAACCACGTCACTCACCAGGTGGGGGCTTTGAGAACCACCCCTGAAGGAGGCGGTGAGTCTGCAGCGCGATTGTGGCAGTAGAAGTCATGGGCGATGGATTGGAAAGGCCAGGGTGCTTTGCAGATGGTGAACGAGCACGATTTGGGAGGGGCCACAGGCCTGTTTTTTTTTTTTTTTTTTAGTGTGGCAATTGGGGTTAAGTGACTTGCCCAGGGTCACACAGCTAGTAAATGTCAAGTGTCTCATGTCAGATTTGAACTCAACTCAGGTACTCCTGACTCCAGGGCCGGTGCTCTATCCACTGTGCCATCTAGCTGCCCCTTGGCCTGTTCTTTATAAGCCATTTATAAAGCCCTTTTCCTGGGTGGCCGGGGGCAGGGGTTCCAGTTAATGGTAATGCCAGGTGATCTTTGTGTCGTCATGTTCTCCAAGGGCCTTCACGTCTGGTGGCCAACAGAGCGCCCTTGAGATGGGTCCTGAAGATGGATCTTTGGGGCCATTAGACCAAGACAGTGGGGGGCTCCCAAGCATTGCCTTCTGGGCTCCTCCTGGAAGCCCTTCCCTTGGGAGGGGCTCTTGTTCTGGGGCAGGTTCCCTTTTGGGGATCCCTCCTAGCCAGGGCTGTGCTGTCTCGGCCTCCCCGCTCCCTGCAGGCCCCTCGCTGTCCTGCGCTCCCTCCTCTGGGGTGCGCCCTGGTCAGTGTGCTTGCCTAGAGTCCGTCCCATCTGCACGGCGGGGACCAAGGCAGGCCCAGAAGCCGGTCCTGTGGTGTTAAAAAATGAGCCCGGGTGAGTCCTTAGGGAGCTTCTTGGATGCCTCATTGTCTCCCAAGGACAGACAAGGAGCCGGCCTTTTTCCTGTGGGTACCTAGGGGCCGAGGCGCTGACTTGGGCCTTTCTTTTTTCCTTCCTGGGAGGATTGAAGAAAAAAGTGACCACATCTTTTTTTAAAGGCGCTGCAGGCAAGGAGAAAGACCTCCTGAATGGGCCAGCTGTCTGTTGACTTTACCCCCCACGAAGTGCTTTCGGTCCCTTGGCATATCGTCTCCTCCTTATTCCCAATTTCTCGTGTCTCATTATCATCAATCGCTTTCCCATCATGTAGCTCTTTTCCCTTTCATTGATGTCATTGGAATGAAGGACTGAGGTCCTCCCAAAAAGTGATGCAGCCTGTCTGTGACCTGTTCTTATGTGTCTGATACGCATCCAGATCTGCATGGAGATGTTCTGGAAGTTGGCCAGCCCGAAACACCATTGACTTTTGTGGGTGACGTCGAGATCTCAGAAGAGGCTTCTGTGGCGGAGCTCAAGCGTCAGGTCAGGCTTGTTCTCTGCCTACCTCAGGACTGGGCTGGTGTCGGTGAAATAGTAAGATGACCCTCACTGGCCTTTCCCTGGGGTGTGCTGGGATCGGGGTGCCAGCCGGTCATCCGGCGGCACAGACACAAGGCTCGGGCGTTTTCCTGCTGTGGGTTTCCTTCCGCTTGCCGTCCTGGGGCCCTTCTGTCTGAGCCAGAGTCTTGGCCACTTGCATGCTCCTGGTCGTTGTCAGTAGATACTGAGCAAGTCTGGTGTTTTTCACAGGGTGTTAGGAAGCCATCCCCTTTCCTTTCTGACCCATGGTTCTTGTGTTTGTCAGGGCTGGTGGGGGACCCAGGTGGCTCAGCCCCAGGCACCGTCCTGTGCCTGCGTGCGGGAGCCCTCTGACTTCTCTGTGAGCCCGTAGTCATCCAGCCTTTCCTCGAAGCCTCGCCCCATCCCGGTTCGCCGTCCGGATGGTCAGGAAGTCTTTCCTTACATTAAGCTCAAATCTTTGTCTCTGTCCCACCCACCCTTTGTCCCAGCAGCCAAGTAGAATTGAGGTAACCCTCCTCATAGGGCAGTCCTGTCGGGCCCTCCCTCAGTCTCCTCTCCGGTCGGCCGCAGAAGAATCTCGGAGCCGGTCGGCATCAGGCCGGCCGCTCTGTTAGGGGCTCTGGTTTAGCTGGGCCCTTCCTAAAACAGGGTGTCTGGGACGTCAGGAGTGCCTTCCTCCTGCAGGGTTCCCCCAGTCCAGGCCCAGGATGGCTCCTCAGTCACTGCATTACCTGGGGTGCTACTAGTTCTTTTGGCTACCTCAGAAATCCTGAAATCCCAGCTCTGCCTTCAGACGAGTGGCTGCAGCTACAGCAGCCGTCCTTGGCCTTTTGTGGGGTTGAGGTTTTGGATCCCAGTATGAGATGAGTGTCCTTGTCAGCCCAGGAGGCCCAGAGGTTCTCGGAGGACAGTCATTCAGTCCCCTGGGTTAGGAGGCCAGACGAGGTCCTGGGGGAGGCCTTCCTTGGAAGGCTGGTTAGGCATTTGGAGGAGCTGAACAACTAACTGTTCTCCAGAAGATAATGTGGCCTCAGGGGACACTTGGTCATCGGGCAGGCTCACGAGCTGGGATGCTCCTGTAGGATGGAGACGCATGTGGCAGAGATGGGGCTGCTTCTCCCAGAAGAAACCTGTCCTCTTCCTGTAGCTTAGAGATCCCTGTCATGGGTGATGGAAGGGGGCTGGCGCACAGTGGGACTCGGGCCCTGAGTGAAGGTCTGGAGACTACCCTGGTAAACCTTGGGAACAGGCCTCTCTACACTTCCTGGGGTCGGGGCGGGGGGGACTCCCTCAGCGCACACAGGAAGCAGTTTCAGAAATATGCTTTGGGAAACTGAAGCGCAGAAGAGCAGATGCCGATTCGGGAAGAGGGGCTCCCTCTTTCCCAGTCTGACCGAGGCAAACTCAGGCAAGCGCTCCCCGCCATGGCGCGTCATCACGCATAGGGCAAGCCCTTGAGAGAGGGCGGCTTCTTAACATCTCGGGGATGTTGTCTCCTTTTCCAGGCCATGATCTTGCCATCTTTGCTGGAGCTCAGTTTTCCATCTGCTGACTTTCTCAGAGCCTGGACCATGGAAAGTAAGCGTCCAGGCAGGCTTTTACGAAACAACCAGCAACAACTCAAGTAGGTTTCTAGTTGGACCCTCCACCTTCAGTCTGTTGCAACACTACAGAGCTGGATTGTGAGATGGATTGATGGCGAGATAAGTCAGTTCAGGCAGATATTAAGGGGGAGCTTTTCTCCTGCTCCTTCTCTTTTGTGAGTCCCCCGTTTAAACTTTGCTTGGAATGGCTGAAGTCCGCCATCTTGTAAGCCCAAGTGAGCAGGGACATGTGCATCTCTGTGCTTAGTCTGAAGCCCTGTAGGAAATATGTCATGGTCTGATTGAGTACAAGGTTTTACATGTGCAAAGTCAGCAAAATGAAAAACAGAAACATGGGGTGAATAAATCACCTGATTTCTCTTTTTTTTTTCCCTACCAGGGAGTACAAAGTGGGAGGGAGAACTCAGATTTGCATAGAGCCTCTTCAGAAAGGAGAGAACTTGGGGTAAGAATTTCCACTGCCTTTACACATGCACACACACACTCATGTGCATGTCATACAGTGTGTACCCACTCTCACACACACACTCACATATACACGCACACACACAGCGCACACACACATGTACTCACACTCACATTCACACATACACTCATGTGCATGTCATACAGAGTGTACCCACTCACACACACACACACTCACATATACATGCACACACACAACACACACATGTACTCACACTCACATTCACACACACACCCTCATGTGCATGTCATACAGTGTCTACCCACTCTCACATACACACACTCGTATATACATGCACACACACATGTACTCACACACACTCATGTGCATGTCATACAGTGTGTACCCACTCTCACACACACAATGTACTCGCACTCACACACACACTCATGTGCATGTCATACAGTGTATACCCACTCTCACACACACACACACTCACATATACATGCACACACACAGCACACACACATGTACTCACACTCACATTCACACACACCCTCATGTGCATGTCATACAGTGTCTACCCACTCTCACACACACACACTCATATATACATGCACACACACAGCACACACACACATGTACTCACACACACTCATGTGCATGTCATAGTGTGTACCCACTCTCACACACACTCACATATACATGCACACACACAATACACACACATGTACTCACACTCACATTCACACATACACTCATGTGCATGTCATACAGTGTACCCACTCACACACACACTCACATATACATGCACACACAGCACACACACATGTACTCACACTCACACACACTCATGTGCATGTCATACAGTGTGTACCCACTCTCACACACACACTCACATATACATGCACACACAATACACACACATGTACTTACACTCACATTCACACATACACTCATGTGCATGTCAGTGTGTACCCACTCTCACACACACACTCACATATACATGCACACACACAATACACACGTGTACTCACACATTCACACACACTCATGTGCATGTCATACAGTGTGTACCCACTCTCACATGCACGCACACACTCACATATACTTGCACACACACAATACACACACATGTACTCACACTCACATTCACACATACACTCATGCATGTCATACAGTGTGTACCCACTCTCACACGCACGCACACACTCACATATACATGCACACACAGCACACACACATGTACTCACACTCACATTCACACACACTCACATATACATTCTCACACACTCACACATGCACACTCACACGCACAGTCACACACGCACACGCATACACTCACACACACATACACCCCTCAGCCCTTGCTAACATCCCCCCCACAATGCTCACTTTGATTCCCTCATGGTGTTGATGATGACTGCCCTGGCATCCTTCCCCAGACCATGAGCAGGCTTGGCCCCTCTGTGCTTTTCTGGGTCCGTCAGGGTAAAATCCACGGTGTTTCCTTGGGGAGCTCTGTGGTCATGGTTGGGGGTGCTCCCAGTGAGTTTGTTCTTCTGAGGCCCTGGGGGTCCTGCTGCTTCTGTCCCGGTTTCATCCTGGAATCCCTGAAGTGTCTCCTTGCTCTTGGCCATCGCGGGCACTCTTCGGACAGGACTGGAGCTAGGGCTCTTCTAGTCCGGCCTCGCATCTTCCAGTGGAGGGACTGATGGCTAGTCAGTGGGAGAGGCCAGTCTGAACCCGGGTCCTGTGACTGCAGCACCGATGGAGGTCTCCTTCCTCTTGGGCCCCACCATGCCCCCAGGGGGCAGGGCTTCTCAGCAGGCTCAGTGGTCCCTAGGAGTGAGCGACACGTGTCACAGAGGAGGGGCGAGGGGAGGAGCTCGATACATAAGTTCTTGGACCCTCTAGTCGACTGGCCTGGTGCTGATTGATGACTCGGGGCAGAGAGTGAAGAACGTGGCTCCCAAGTGAGAGATGCCAGGCGCCCAAGGCTGGTCGGCGAGGCTGCGGCCTCGAGCCTCTATATTCTCGACTTCTCGCTAGGGTGAGAGGCGGCCAGCCTGGGACTTGGCAAAGACCACTGGCATCACAGAAGATTGAGTCGTGTAGATGTCCCTGATCCCACGGCCACTGTAGGAGTCACGGTCTCGATGTGACAAGTGTTACCCCATCAAAGCAGGAATGCAAGTTGGCATTGGATGAGAATAAACAAGAACTGGGATGATCCATCGGGTCATCAGAACAGCTCCCCTGACCTCCATCAGCTGCTACAGCTAGAAGTGAAACAAGGGAGGAGAGTTCAGACCTCAGCGGGGCCTGTCGCGCACGGGTCTTGGGCCTGTTTCTGGCTTAGGAGCCGTCACACTGGAGAAGGCAGTGACGCCTCAGCCCCCAAAGGCTAGCTCTCCTTGCGGGGAGGCAGGCGCTGGTGCCCCTGATGGACTTGCAGAACCTTATAGAGGAGGAAGATGGAAGTTGGCAAGCCATGGGAACAAGAAGGCCTCGGTGCCTGCTGACCTCTGTGTAGCTCCCTGAGAGTGACTGACATGGGCATAGAGGGTATTGTTGGTGAAATCGTGACCAGGGAAGAGCAGGCCAGTACGGGGTCGAGGCAGAGGCCTCAGATGCTCCCTCCTCCCCTCTGCTTCTTTGGGCTCCAGCCTGAGGATCGTGTGGCCCATCCAGGGGTTCCTCCATTCTCTCCTACAGTGAACACACCCTCTATGCCCAGATAGGTGACGAGGAGGTGGCCCAGGGACCAGAGAACAAGAATGGGGGGAGGGCGACGGAGCGCAAGTGCTGCTCTTTGGGCTCAGTGTGTGCTCCGGACCAGGCAGGGTGTTTTGAAGAAAAAGCAACAGGAAGCGCAGGCGTGGCCATCTTGGATCCAGCGAAGGGAGGCTTCCTCTTGGCGGAGGCCCGTGAGCGGGAACACAGTCAGAGGGTGGGCTTCTCAGAGAAGAGGAGAGAGGTGGAGCATTGAGTCCGGAGAATGTCCAGCCGATTGGCTGGAGAGGGTCATGAGAACAATGGGGCAAAGTGGCCAGGGGCTGGCCAGGCAGGGCCCCCGGGTGATGGGAGTCTGGTGACTGGGGGGATTCACCTGTGCAGAGGACCCAGGAGGAGGAGGCCTAGCAGGAAGCCCAGCTGAGAGCAGTGGATGTGGGGAGGCAGGGGCGGGCAGAGGTGGGCCAGGTGAGGCCAAGCAGCCAGGTGTGTGGCCAGAAGGTCGCACAGGGATCTGTCAGGAAGCGGGCAGTCTTATGGGCCCTCACTTCCTCTGCTGGCTGATGGAGCCCCATCCATGGGGGGCCCAGCTGGAAGCTTTGTAGGAGAAGGGAGAAGGGCTAGAATCTGGCAAGCTGCAGTGAGGGTTTTACATGGAGTGGGGGACGGGGGCCTGGGGGCACAGCACAATGCTAGGGCCTCCACCCGAGGAAGACTGAGGTCCGCCCCAGGGAGTGGAGACCACGAGTGGGGAGTGGATGCGCGTAGGCTGTTTGTGGGCAGCTGTCCTGCAGGCTCAGCAGCCTGGGTGGAGAGGGCCGAGGCAGGGCCCAAGGGGCCGGGGACTGCAGCAGACCCTAGTGTACTAGGGGAGTTGGTGACTGATCCGCGCTGCGGGTTGTCAGGGGTGCTGTGGAAGGGGGTGTTCTCAGGGCTGGCTGGGCTCTGGCCCCTGAGGACCCTCCTGCCGGCCGCCAACTCCCTCTGGTACCAGCTCTCCACTGTACTACCCCCTCTGACCCCCACCCCCAAGAAACCTGCGTTTATGGAGCTTTGCAAAGTGCGTGCAGGTAGATTTTCTTATGTGAACCTCACTGCCACCCAGGGGGAGAAGACTCAGTATGATCTCCATTTAGCAGAGAAGAAAACTGAGGCAAATGTAACATCCTCATGTTGAGTCCGGTACTCATTGCATTCAGTCAGCTGTCGGTCCCTGGCTCCATTGCCCTGTTGGACTTTTGATTCTTTTCTCTTGCAGCCCCAAGGACATGCTGTTAAGGACCCAGATGGGCATCCCTGGGGAGCGGGCCTACTACCCCACTGTGGACTTTGTGTGGGACATCATTAACGAGTGCACGGCTTCATCCTTGCGGCAGGCTGTGGCTGCCCATTACTGCCTCTCTGTGGACAACATTGAGATCGCCAAGTACTTCCCGGAGAAATTTGAATGGATGCCCATCTCTAGCTGGGTAACGCCTTGGGGCCGCCTTCCCTGGGGTGGGCACTGATAAGGTCCTTCTTCATGGAGGGCCTCGCCTTATGTCATCTTAGTGGCCAGGCCATATTGTGAGGCTTCCTTCAGCCGGGTTCCCTGTGGCCGAGGAGACAGGAAGAGAGCTGTCCCAACCCTGTCCCCACCACGTGCTTCACAAATTCATTGACTTTTCCTTGTTAATAGGACCAGCAGGTTTCCAAGAGGAAAAAGAAGAAAAGGCCCGAGAATTTGCAGATGGCCCCGTATTACCTGAAAGATGGAGATATTATTGGAGTGAAGGTAAAAGTCTAACAGGCGGATTCATTGGTTCTGGGAGAGGAAGAAGGCATTGCGTTCCCTCCCCGACCCCATTTTGTTGTTAGCATGTAGCCTAAGTGTTTCCAAAGTTTACTTTTGCTCAGAAAGGTGCTTGGAAGGAGGAATGAGTGTGCTGAGGGGATCCCAACAGCCAAAGCCCAGGTCAGGCAGGGCTGCAGAGAGCTAGAGCTGGTCTGGAAGATGGGAAGACCCAGGTTCTAGACTTGTCTTTGCACCTCTGAGACAGAGCTTTCTCTCCAAGACTTGAATGAATAAAATGTAGGTGTGAACCAAAGGAGGAGGAGGAGGAGGAGGAAAAGGGGGTGGTCTGAAGTGCCTGAAGCCCTGCCCAGGGCCTGCTCTCCTGGGCCCAAGAAATCTGAGTGAGAGAGGGAGTGAAAGATGGCGTCTGGAGCTCTGGTAAGCACAAGGCAGGATCTAAGGCCAATGGTGTATTCGACTTCTGTTTCCCCTTGGCGAGAGAGAAGAGACGTGTGACCTCCCTGGTCCAGGAAACTTCCGGAGAGGAAATTCTGTCTGCTAGTGCAGCCTGGGGCGTCTTGTCTTTCTGTCTGCGATGCTGCCCTCCCTTTCCCTCCTTCTCTCCCCTAGACTGGCAGGGATGTGACAAAAAAATAGCCTCAGCAGTGTCGGAGAGGAGTAGGGAGAGTCTTTTAGGGGTCCTTAGTACCAAGTTGGTACTAAAGACATTGATAAACTCTCCCTACTTTTTTTCATATTATCTCAATTCCCTATTGTGCAGCTAGGTGGTGTGGTGGATAGAGTGCCAGGCCTGAGGTCAGGAAGACTCATCTTCATGAGTTCAAATACAGCCTCAGACTTTACTAGCTGTGTGACCCTGGGCGAGTCACTTAACCCTGTTTGCCTCAGTTTCCCCATTCGTAAAATGAGCTAGAAAGGGAAATAGTAAGCCACTCCAGTATATCTGCCAAGAAAACCCCAACTGGGGGCATGGAGTGTCTGACCCAGCGGAAATGACCAAACAACACGTTTTACACGTCTTTAGAATTTAGCTTGTTCTGATTTTTTAATTCCTCTTTCTAGCTAAAGGAATTATTCTTGCAATTCCTTGTTCCTCTTCTGCTGGTGCCCCCACCCCTAGATAGGGCCAGTTGCCCCAACTAGTGTACTAGAAGATGATAAGTACTCATTGCTTTGATCAACAGAACCTTCTGGTGGATGACAACAGAGACTTCAGTACCCCAAGAGATGATATTGGAAGAGAGAATCAGATCAAGCTCTTTGTGGGAAAGAGGAGAAGGTAATGGGATTTTTCCCTCAGGGAGCTGGGCCCACAGACCAGGCTCCATCCTAGGAAAGCCCAGAGAAAAGCCAGCCTCTTCTGGCCACTTGGCTTGGAGCCAGATGCCCGTGGGGGAGGCACCTTCACAGTGATGTGTGTTGTGGTGAGGGTGGGTTCACCATGGTGACTATTTGTGGTGATTGTATTCCCCGAAGGCAGTTAGGAGGGGGCTCTTGGAGTCTTTGCAGGGTGGACATCCCACTTGAGAGGGATTGTCAAGTAGGCATAAGAATTCTTCACATTTGGTTCATGTAATGGTCATCCTGAGGCTTAATTAAGCTCAATTTTTGTAAAGTTCTACCAGATTATAGGAAGGGAAGCCCTTTAAAAATCGAGTTTTCTCTCAGAACAGAGTCTGAGGGAAGGGAAGTGTGTTCAGGGAGGTTGGGAGCTGCTGCTAGGGCCCTGGAGGTCTTGGGGAAGCAGCCAGTGGGGCTTGAGGGAAGCAGAATCCCTGGCAGGTGCTTCTGGGAGCCACTGATGGGCGCGTCAGTCTCCAAGAGCTGTTGTCTGTTTTTCTCCCAGGCGACAAGCCGTCCAGCTGCAATGTAGTGACCACTTAGAGAGCAGTACGACTGAGACTGAAGCACAGCTGCCTGAGAAGCCGCACAGGCCAGAGGCCGGCCTTTCCATCAACGTGGGCGTTTTCAGATAGCGCCAGAGCAGGGCTTTGCAGGAGGCCAGCTGTGACCCACCGCCTGACTGACTCCCAGGAGTCTGTGTCAGGTCTGAGTGGGAGGGACGGAGGGAGGACTAGTGAGTGTGGGACAAGGAGGCGTCTGGGGCAGCACGGCAGGAGTTGGCTCTTGGGACAGGAATGATCAGTTCATTCAGGGAAACCAGTGGGATAGCTTTGTCCCTCCAAGGACAAGACCGGCTGGCCGGCAAGTTGGCCAGCAGTGTAGACAGACCCAAGGCCCTGAAGACTCTTGGCCAATGGATCTCCATCACCAGTGGTGAGATCCTTCTCTGCCTCCAGCGAGGTAAATGCACTTTATCAGTAATGACCCACCATGTGGAAACATGCCATTCTGTGACATTCTCTTTGAGGACCTGAGGCCTTGCTGTGCTTGGAGGCCCCTATACAACTTAGCTCTTTGGCGAGAGAGAGTTTGGGATGTTGGCGTTCTTAGCTCCCCACAGGAAAACTGGAGGTTGGTACAAACCTGTTTGGAGCTCCCTCTTCTCTGTGGCTGCTTAGTCCTTTTCCCAGAGTCTCTTCAGACTTTTTGGGACACTCCCTTAAGAAAGGTTCCAGAGCAGAGGGCAGTAGCAGCCGCCGCTGCCCTGCCCGGTGCTGTCAGACACTTTTTTTCTTTCTGTGTTTGATACTGTCCATTCATCTGTTTTTCCCCCATAATATTTCTTTTACACGTTTCCTTTTGAAGTAAGTTTAATCTGTTATCTTAGGGTCATGATACTGTAGTCGTTGACATTTAAAAAATAGGGCTAGACAGGAATCATCACTTGGAGAATGAAACGGATAGTTTTCTAGCCTCCTTGAAGGTCAGAAGTGACACCACCAATGTTCCATAGCGTGGGTTTGTTTCCCTGTAGCAATCTGTGGGTGTGTTTTAAAAAATGTTTTCCACTCTTCTTCTATTCTGGATGCCTCAGTCTCCCTGGTTAGCCTCCATTCCCAGCCTTTCGGAGAATTCAGATAAGCCTCTTGTTGGTTTGGTTCATCTGAACCGCTTCCTCAGTTAGTAGTACTTTGATGTTCAGTGTTCTGCTTGGCTGAGTTTTGACATTCTTCTACGGCAAAGACCGGAAATAAAGAATGTATGAACAAGCCTATTGTCTTCTTGGTGTTGCAAAGACTCCTGGCAGCTCCTGAACTGGCTGCACTAGCTGGCCATCTCAACCACAGGGTGGAGAGCCTTTCCTGGGATGCTGCTGCCAGGATGATGGGCGGGGGGGGGGGATAGGATCTCTGCTGTCCGTGGTCACACTTGTAGAACCCGAAGCTTGGCAGCAGGTTGTCACAAGCAAAAGCCTTCTGTCCTTGTGGAGGTCTTTCAGTGTTTCTTTCTCGGAGAGGGTCTCAGTCAGAGCCATCATCTTGATTTCACCCAAAGACCCATTGGCACTTGTTTCATTGTTTTGAAATACATGTTTGACAGTTTAAGAGCTGGGGTAAAAGGTGGGGCCCAGGAATCAGGTGTGGGACTGATCACATAGCAGCACGGGAACCACAGATGGACAAGCCCCTTGGTAAGAAGCCTTTTTATTAAAGTTTCGAGTTCCAGAAATTACCCCCCCCTCCCCCAGGCAGTAAGCAATCAGAGGGTATAGGCGTGCAAACTCCCTTCTAAATAAGCTCAGCTTATCCAGTACTGACCTAGACCAGAGCCTTTCTCCCTTCCCTCAACCCCATAAAAGTCGGGATTTGCCTTTAGGGTCCCTTGGTCCTGGCGGTGAATGCTCCGTAAGATGCTGGGTGAGTGTGGCTCCTTCGGCTGGAAGCGTGTGCATGAAGCATCTGGAAGACTTCAGGATTGCAAATGAGCATTGGGGGGTCCCCAAAGAGGGGATGAGCAAGTCCCTTTGCCTTGCCCGGCTTTTCCTGCAGCTCTCTCCTGAATTGCCAGGCCTGTCTTCCTTCTGTAATAAGGTCTCTAGTCTGAAAGCTGCTGATGAGAAGCCAGAGATCTTGCTGCATTTTGTCCCCTCCATGGGCCAAGGTCAGTGTTTAGGCTGTGCCTTAAAGGGGCAGTGCAGCAGTTGCTGCCCTGACGCATTGGAGCTGCAGTGAGTGGTGGGTCCTGGGTGACTTTCCTCTTCTGAAGAGTCATCCAAAAGGGGCTGCTTTTCAAGGGAAACTGACTACTTGACAATTTGCTGGAGCCAAAGAAGCTTTTTGACCCTCCTTCCCCCCCACCCCATTCTTTGGAAATGAAATAAAAACGGTTTAAGTGAAGAATCGCCGTATAATTGGTTTTGGTGAAAGTCCTGAAGGGTTCAGCTTTGGCTGTGAAAAGGGGCCAGGCCTGGGAATACACCCAGTACCCGCTCCCAGGAAGCAGCAGACACTGCAGGGTCACATCACCTTGACCAGCCAAGGCACCTTTGATCCCAAGGAGGCGGGTTCCTCAGCCCTGACAAACCCTGATCTGTTTTGGAGAAAACTGTTGGCCCAGCCTTGTCATCCTTTCTGGGCCCAAGAGAGCCTTCCCAAGCCTGCTGCTTCTCTCCATCTCCCTGTGCCTCTCCAGGAAAGCTGCTGTGGCCGGTGCTGGGGCTCAGCAAGCCCTGGGCACCCTAGGACACGGCGGGATGCTTGTAAGGCTCTGCTTGAATGTTGTCCTGTGTCTGTCACTCCCTCCAGAAGGAGGTTCCCAGGCTGCCGTGTACCCCTTCTCCTGTCCGCCATCCCTGCCCTCCCATTCTCCCTTCCTCCTTAGTCCAACTTTGTCATCCATCTGTCTTGTTTCTTTTTTTCTTTTTTTTTTTAGTGAGGCAATGGGGGGTTAAGTGACTTGCCCAGGGTCACACAGCTAGTAAGTGTTAAGTGTCTGAGGCCAGATTTGAACTCAGGTCCTCCTGACTCCAGGGCTGGTGCTCTATCCACTGCGCCACCTAGCTGCCCCCATCTGTCTTGTTTCTGATGTTTGTTCAGTGTGTGTGTCAAAGCCTGCGTTCCTGTGAGGTGTGCAGGGTGAGAGTGCCCGGCACACTGTGCTCACCACAAAGGCGCCCATTGGCTCAATGTTACCCTCGTGGGAATTGGAGGGGGGGTTCTCCTTGGCATTTCAGAGATACCATCAGTAGAGATGGCTGCCAAGTCTTCCACATGTGAGAGGAGAAGGCTGGGACTGGCAAGTTATTGGGGAAAAGGGACAGGAAGCTGTTTGGAGGTGGCAAGCTCAGCATGAGTCCACCCTGTGACATGCTTGCACCCCTCCCCCCCAAATAAAACTAAGGGGGGGGGGGGAGGAACCTTCCCTGCCTTCAGACTTCTGCTGACCCCTGAATAAGGTGGGGGGCACAGGACAGGTGAGGTCAGAGTGCATGGCATATGAGGGTCCCGAGGAGCAACTGGGGGTGACCCTCACCCTGCACCCTGGAGGGCGGGTGGCGGGCTTCAGGAATTGGAAGAGCTGTGAAGTGGGGCAGGGTCCAGGCTTAGTCGGCTTGGTTCCTGCTCTCAGCCCCTCCCCTGCCCTGCTCTCAGCCCTGCCCCTCCCCTCCCCTTGCTCTCAGCCCCTCCCCTCACTTCCCCTTGCTCTCAGCCCCTCCCCTCCCCCGCTCTCAGCCCCTCCCCTCACTTCCCCAGCTCTCAGCCCTGCCCCCCCCTCCCCCGCTCTCAGCCCCTCCCCTCACTTCCCCTTGCTCTCAGCCCCTCCCCTCCCCCGCTCTCAGCCCCTCCCCTCACTTCCCCTGCTCTCAGCCCTGCCCCCCCCTCCCCCGCTCTCAGCCCCTCCCCTCACTTCCCCCTGCCCTCAGCCCCTCCCCTCCCCCGCTCTCAGCCCCTCCCCTCACTTCCCCTTGCTCTCAGCCCCTCCCCTCCCCCTCTCTCAGCCCCTCCCCTCTGAGCTCCACCTCTCCTGCGGCGCTTTCTTTACGTCACTTCCGGGCGACACCGGAAGGCACGGAGGTCGCTGCTCCCCCTTGACAGTGGAGGCCGTTGCCAGGACAAGGCGCCCTCTGGCCGTGGGGACGCGATGGCTGCCGTTCTTCTGAGGCCCAGCGCGGCCCGGGCCGTGTCCTTGTCGTTGTCAGTCCGCGCCCTCGGAGCCGTAGGCGCCCCACACGCGGTGAGCGAGCGGGGGCGGGCCGGGCCCCGGTGACCTTGGGCCCTCGCCTCAGTTTCCCCCCCTGCCCTGGAACCCTGGGGGCACAGGGGAAGCGGAGGCGGCCCGGGGCGCTTCGGGTGGGAGCTAGGGCCCCCCACTCCCCCCCCCCACGCGGCTCCGCTGGCCTCGGGGCGTCGGCACAGCGGGGGCGGGGGGGCCTTGGGCCGGCGGCCCCCTCATGTGGGCATCACGGGGGCGGGGGGCCGGACTCTTCTCCCCGGGCTCAAGGCCCGGTAACGCCGGCTCCGCCTCTCTGGGCCCCAGCTGTCCCCTGCCCCTTGTACCCGGGACTTCACCCGTGTAGACGCGGCCTCCTTGGGGAATATTTTTTTTTTCTTTTTTGGGGGGGGGGGTCAGTGAGGGTTAAGTGACTTGCCCGGGGTCACACAGCTAGTGTCAAGTGTCCGACGTAGGATTTGAACTCAGGTCCTCCTGAATCCGGGGCCGGTGCTCTATCCCCCGGGGAATATTTCTCCCCAGATCTTTCAGTGCCCGTGGCCTTTCCCCAAGGCCTTTTCTTTCTGATTCTCCCCTATATTCCAGTAGGTGTTTGCTAAGAGCCTCCTGACCATGCCAGGGCCTCCCCTCGGGGAGCTTCTCTCCTTTGGGGAAGGCTCCCAGGCCTAGCCGCTCGCCCCATCTCCTGTCTCAGGCCTCAGTGTTTCCTCTGACTCTCCCTGTGCCCTTGTGCTTTCCCCACGGGCCGAGCTCTTCCTCCTGACCCCCATTGCAGAGAATAATCCCTGGCTTCCTTCACGAGTCGAGAGACAGCTTTTCCCCAGGCCATCAGCTTCGTGTTGTCTGTCCACCTCCCTGTGACCCCATTTGGGGTTTTCTTGGCAAAGATACTGGAGTGGCTTCTCCAGCTCCTTTTACAGATGAGGAAACTGAGGCAAAGAGGGTGAAGGGACTTGCCCAGGGTCATACAGCTAGGAAGGGTCTGAGGCGAAATTTGAACTCGGGTCTTCCTGACTCCAGGCCTGCCTCTCTATTCACTAGGACACCACCAACTTAGTAGCTGTCTGCTTTTTATGTCTACTCTGTGGACCAGTTTGTAGACACATTTTCTCCTCGAGTTGCAAAAAGCAAGTTTCTTGAGGTCAGGGAATGTTTTCATGCTTTCTGTCTCCAGTGCTTAGCACAATTTCCAGCACATAGTCAGTGCTTAACATACATTTGGTTTGCCAATCATAATATAGGATTGATTTGCCAGCTGAATTCTTATCCGTATTTAAGAGACTAACTCTAATGCCGGTTCCTCCATTGAGTCAATAAGACTATTTTCTCTCAGACCTCACAAAGCATTTTCTTTTATACGTCTCATCTACTTTTCACAGATTGATTTGTATTATAGTTGGGATTATATGTGTACACCCACATCCACACAGACACTTGACAAGCGTGCATGTCTATGTCATCTCACTCCCTAGAGTATAAAACCTCAGTGAAGGTAGGGGACGTTTTTGTTATCGTGTCATGTATACAGTAGGGGCTCAATAAATGTTGATTTGAAATGCAGTCACCAGAGTCAGCAAATCTTACAATTTGAGATTCCTTCCTGGAGTGTTTATCTTGTGCTATTGCTGGATGTTTTCTTCAGGCAGGAATTCATACAGGTTTGCAACACCAGCGGCAGTATGGTCCGTTGGCTTACATACTTGGTGAGAGAACCACAAAGAGATTCACTGAGAAGAGCAAAGTGATAACTGTGGATGGCAACTTATATTCCGGAAAAGGCGACCTTGCGAAGCGTTTAGCGGAAAATCTCGGTAAGGCCTCCTCTGTCTTCTAGAGAGAGTTATCCTGACCCTTTCTGTCAATGAGCACATCCCCAGGATTTACAGGCTCTGGCCCAGACCCGTCCCTCACTGTCCCCAGGAGTCTGCAGGGTAGACCCCCAGTGCTGATCTGAAGGTGTAGCAGATCTTGTTGTCGAGAACATTGCTGTGTCTAGTTTGTTCAGTTGCTTTATTTAGCGGATTCACAGACACTTCACAAACCAATGAAGCACATGCAGGCCCAGGACATACCGCGCACGACTTCCTTTCCCGTCGTCCTCAGGTTTGAAGCACTTTCCTGAAGCCGACGTTCATTACTCGGAGAAAACCTCCGGGGGTGGAACAGTCCTGAGTCCAGAGCTGGGAGGCAACTGCAGCTTGGAGAAGTTCTACGATGACCCCAGCAGTAATGACGGAAATGCCTACCGCCTGCAGTCCTGGCTCTATGCTAACCGCCTTCTGCAGTATTCCGATGCTCTGGAGCACCTACTGAGCACAGGTGGGGGGCCCCGGGGGCACTGCTCACTGGCTGGAGTTGGGGGGAGTGTCTGAATCTGCTGGGCACGGTCACATCCTTAGAGTCTGGCACCCCTGCCCATGCAATGTCGACTGAGCTGGCCACTTGTTGTCTACAACCTGCTTAGCAATGGTGAATGCTGGAGGCAGAGGGTCTGTAGCCTCACATTCTGCTCTCAGGAGTATCTGAGCGAAGGGCATTGTTTTAAACCCACAGTAGTGAAGGTTAGAGAGGCAACAGGCAGTGGGCCCTGAGCCCAGCTGACCAGGGGACAAGTCCTGACCCGGGTACGTCCTGCCCGTGGGACCCTGGGCCTGTCATTCACCCCCCCCCCCCCCGCTCCCCCCACTCTGAAGGTGGCAGAGGAGGTGCTGAAGTGCACTGGTCGAAGGCCTTTCCTTCCCTGGGGAAATATGGGCCCGAAGCCAGCCAAGGCCTTCCTGCACCCAGCCCCGGGAGGGAGGGAGAGAGGGTCAGGCTAAGAGGACAGGAAGCTGAGGCCTGCCACTAGGCATGTCAGGGCCAGGCTTCAGAGGCCCTTCTCTGGGCTCCTAGTCTGAGTGTCCTGCTGGGGAGGCTGGCGACTCTCATTTCTGTGCTTGGTCAGCGGCCCTGACGGCCCCTCTCTCTCTGATGACAGGACAAGGTGTGGTTCTGGAGCGTTCTATCTTCAGTGACTTTGTCTTTATGGAGGCGATGTTCAAGCAGGGCTTCATCCGGAAACAGTGTAAGTCAGCCCTGTCCCCCTGGTGGGGAAGGGTCAGAATTCCTGCAGGAGCGTTGGCAAGCAGGCGTCAGAAGGCTTTGACCTCAGCTCTCTGAGCCCTCCTCAGTTTTTCTGGCTCCTGTTTCTTTCTTGTGCCCAGCGGCGTCCCAGGCTCCTGGGCATCTTTCATCACACATTGCCATTTGAAAGGGCTCAAGACCACAGGGCTTGTTGAAATGAGTGGCTCTGAGAAGGGTTCCTTCCACTTCACCAGACCCAGAACCTCAGAAACTCTGGACCAGAGCCCTGTGCTCTCGAAGTCCTGTTGGATGTCTGGCACGGTCCTAGTAGGAACTAGAGAAACACAGGCAGGGCCATTGGGTTCAGCAGCGTCTGTTCTCCCACCACTTTGGAGTATCTTGTTTCTGCAAGGGCAGACTTGGGCCGCTGAGCAGGGGCCCAGAGCAGGCCGGCTACCTCAGGAGTGGTGATGAGGTATGTGGGTCTGGCAGGGAGCTCCTCCCCAGAGCTGGGGAGGCCTTTCCTCCTTCTCATTATTCCTGCCTTCCTGAATCCTCTTTTTCCTTCCAGGCCAAAGAGCCCCCTTGTGCCTTGAGGAGTCCTTGAGCCTGCTGGCTGGCCCTCTCCTTTGCCCCCTGCCCTGACTGTATCCGTGTCCTGTCCCCAGCCCTGCACCTGATTAGCTCCCAAAAAGCAGTAGCAGGGATGCCCACTCATGCCTCACCTTGGAGTTGGCTGGCTGCGATGTCCTTCCACATCATTGCTGAGCAACCTCTTGTTCCCAGCTGTAGGACAGAGTCTCTTTATCTGTCCGAAGGCCCAGCTCCTCTTTCTGGGAGCCTGGAGCAGCCCTTGGCTATCGTCATGGGCTGTAGGATGAAGAGTGGTGCCTACCACTGTTCGATGCCGGTGCTCGGAGCCGCTGAACTGCCCCGGCCAATGGGTCCAGCCCTCAAAAGCTCGCAGAGGCCTGTGCAGATGCCTTAAACAGCCCAGAGAAGTCAGGTTATTACCTTTTTGTGCACGAGAGTCACAGAAATCGGACGTGTTCCTCTGGGCCGGGGCTCTTGGTCAGCCTTCAGAGCCAGATGGGCCTTGGAGCTAACAACAGGTCTGACCGCCCCATTTTACAGGCCCAAAGAGGCTGCACAGTTTGCCTCGTCCTCCTCCCAGGATTCCATGCTGCCTCCTGGGGTGTGCAGCAGAGCGCTAGAGTCAGGCTTACCTACTGTGTGGATAAAAAAACAGAATGGAAGCACAAAGCATCAGCTTGCATGGCATTTATTTGAGCACTTGTCAGGGAGCGTCCCTTCATTGCTCTAGTGAGCCCTTTGAATGACTGTGTTTGCTTGACCAAAGGAATACATCCACTGAAATCTACTCACTGTTGAGGAAATTGGGTGGATGGGGAGTGTGGCTTAAGTCTCCTTTGTCTGCAGGATCTTGGCAACAGACGACAGCTGATTCTTTGCAAATCCTGGGTGTGGTGGCAGTGGAAGGGAAAATTGGGTACCGACTCCCAGTCATCTTCTCTTAGGCCAATTCTTTTTTCCTCTTTCCCCAGGCGTAGATCACTACAATGAAATCAAACGTCTCACTGCCCCCGGGTATCTGCCGCCTCACCTGGTTATCTATATTGACGTGCCTGTTCCCGAGGTCCTGAAGAGGATCCAGGAGAAAGGAAATGTAAGCTGGCCGTTCTGCCCAAGTCACAGCTTTCCTTTGCTGGGTACAGCCACTCAGGATCCCTGAGCAGCACGCTGCTCCTTTACGCACAGAGGGCCCTGGCTGCCACAAGGGATCCTTCCTGGGAGTTGTCGCAATGGCGTCGGGAGCAGATGGGGCTGGGTGGGCTTCCAGCTGATGCCACTGTTGTCCCCGAGGGCTTGGTCACTGGAAGTAGGGGAGGTGGCTGGTCCCACATCCTTTTCTTCCTAAGGAATCCTGGGACATCAGACTTAGGAGAGTCAGTCAGCAGAAATCTTCCACTCCAGCCCTCTCATTTAATCTCAAAGGAACCTGAGGCCTGGAACAGTGAAACTGCAAGAGGCGGCCACCTCGCATCCCGTGGAGAGCTAGGAGTGGCACTTCCAGTGTCACTAGTTTGAGTTTTCTCCCTTCCCCTTCTCCCACCTGACAGTGGCCAGCTCAGTCAGTGAGTGCTGAGTGGTTGTGGCTCATTTTGCAGGGAGCAGGACTGAGGAGATGGCAGGGCCTCTTGGGGGCCCCTCACTGGGCTGGCCAGGGCTCAGGAAGCAGGGGCTCCGGCCCCCCCACCCAACTTTTTTGGGCAGCCGACTTCTCTGAGCGGATGGGGGAGCGGGGTGGAGCTAGATCATTTCTCAGCTTCCTTCTGGCTCTAATAGACTGTTCCAAGCCACCTACGAAATTCCTGAAGGCACAGGGAGGGAGAGAAGCAGGTAGTTCAGAATTCCCATTCCTCGCCTTTCACCCCTGTCTTTCATGATGTAATTTTTAGTGACCGGGACAAGCAGGGAGAGAACATGCTGGCATGCGTCTGGCCATATGCTGATAGCTGATGTTTTTCAACTATTTATTTATTTAATTAGCTTATTTAATTAATTAATTTATTTATCTATGTTTATTTATTTTTGTGAGGCAGTTGGGGTTAAGTGACTTGCCCAGGGTCACACAGCTAGTGAGCGTCAAGTGTCTGAGACCAGATTTGAACTCAGGTCCTTCTGAATCCAGGGCCGGTGCTCTATCCACTGCATCACCTAGCTGCCCCTGATAGCTGACGTTTTTTAAAAATCACTCACTGGTGCCTAGGCCAGGGCTTTGCAGCAAGGCCTTGGCAGCTGTGTGTGGATAGGCTGGCTTTCCTGTTTTGTCCACTGTCGCCTTGTCTCACGTCTCACTTTTGTTTGTTTAGGTCCATGAAAAGAAGATTACAGATGCCTACCTCCAGGACATTGAAAACGCCTACAAGAAGACTTTCCTCCCGGAAATGAGGTCAGTCAGGCAGCTCGCTCACTCACCCTGGCTGGCACCACTCGCTTCTTACTGACCGATGTCCCGCAGCCCTCACCCTTCGTCTGAGTGGCCGTGGGCTTGTTGTCATCTTAAATGGCCAACTGGACAGTGGCATTCGGTGTTGTAGCCCTTCCTGATTTTCTTTGGGCTGCCGGCGTGAGCCCAGCTTAGTTGGTGCTGATTGTGCTGCTAGAGTTCTTGGACATTTGATTAGGTTCTGCGCTAAGTTCCGTATTCTGCCTTTTCTGCAGGCTCTGCCTTTGATCAGGGGCCTGCAGCATCATCACATCCTGCCCACCTTGTGGTGTTAGGCCAGGCCACAGCTGATGAGGTGCCCCTGCAGCTTTGCAGTCTTGCAGTGGGATGTGACCATGATGTAGATGGTGATTCCTGTCAGCCTGCAGGGTCTAAGAGGAGTATTGCTTCACAGCCTTGGTTAGGGCCTCCCCATGGGGCTCCAGACCTCCCCGGTGAAGTCCCGCAGGGCAGCATTGCATGTGGCTGGACAGGAAGGCAGTGGATGGATTTGGGTAGGGCCTGTTTCTAAGGACTACAGATGGTTGCAGTTATTAATCGGGTGTCTGGAACTCAGAACCCTCTTCCCCAAGATGCCCAGGTAGTGCCCTCGAGGGCCCCCTGAAACCCTGGCTGTGTGTTTGCTTTCCAAGTGGTAGCCCAGGGCACTGTTAGTGTGAGTGAGAAGATGCGGCAGGAGCAGCCACATGTACAAGTGCATCTTTTTCTCGTGAATGCTGGTGCTTGAGGAAAGTTATCTTGACCTGAGGTGTTCTGACCAAGGGTTCTGGGCCCCTGGAAGGCCTTGAATGTAGAACGCGCTGCCTGTCTGTGTGTCGAAAGACTTAAAAATGGGTAGCTCCCACACACTTGACACGAGCATCTCTGCTGCTTTTTGTTCCTTAGCTTAAGTTAAGATCATTTGGGGGGGGGGCGGTTAGGGGTTTAAACCTGTGATTTTATCTACCCGGGAACTCCTGGGGTAGCTCATTGGGTCTGAGACCTGGAGCAGGAAGGACTTCTCAGAGGCTGATCCGATGCCTACATTTGACAGCTGATGAATCTGAGGCCCAGAGAGGGACAGTAGGGAGGGACTTGTCTAAGATCTCCCGGGAGGGAGCAAGCATCAAAGTGGAAATTGGGTCCCAGGTCTTCCGTGTCTAACAACAGTCCTCTGTGCTTTTGGCTTGGGGGTGTGTGTGAGTGGCTTCCAGGCATGCTCTCAAGAGCTCTGGGATCAGCGTCAGCAAGGGGGACATGGGAAGATGGGGTCCCTCAGCCTTCCCAGTACGAGGAGATGTACTCTAACAGGACATAGCTATGCCTGCCCAACCCTAATGTAGTTGGGTGACTGAAGAACAGAAAGGACAACATGATGAGGAAGGGCTAGTTTGGGGGGAAGGTCATGAGTTTTGTTTGGGACCTGCTGAGGTTGAGCTGTCTATGGGGTATCCAGGGAGGGGTGTGAGAGTGGAGTTCAGAGGGCAGCATTACCTACATGGAGATGATGGTGGAGTCCATGGGCACTGATGATTGCCGGGGGAGGAGAGAAGAGGACCGGGCTCAGGACCATGCTGCGCTATGGCCCATGCCTAGACAGGGGTTTGCCTGGGCAGCCCCAGTGTCCAGGAGGAGAGTCTGGTCACTGACAGACAGGAAGCCCAGCGGCCAGGGGTGGGCCCTAAGGCTGAGAGAGTGCAGGGATGGAGAGGGAGAGCCTGCTGTCAGAGGGCTCAGACAGCTCTCTGGACCTCCTCCCATAAGGCTTCCCACATGGGGCCTCGGGCTATGCCCACTCCCAAATCAGGAGAAGGGAGGGAGGATCCAGTCTTTGGGACCTTGTGAGCTTCTGTGGCAGCAGCCCTCTTAGGGTAGAGTGGAAAGGGTTCTAATTGAATTTGCCTTATTCTTTTTTTTTTTTCTTTAGTAAAAATTGTGAGATTTTGCAATATACATCAAAGGAAGCGAAGGATGTGGAAAAGGTAAGGGTTAAAATGGAGAGATGGAGAAGTTTTGGTTTCAGTCTCACCCTTGAAAACTTAAAATTTTGCCTTTTGTTGTTAAATTATGAATTCACATTTTATTTTATTTTTAAAGTAATGAACATTTTTCTTTTTTTTTCTTTGTACTCTCAGAACTTTATTATTTGAAGTTTGGGCTTAAAAGAAATGAAACTTCTGAAACAGTCACCCATTTGGTGCAAGACAGGAGGAACAAAGCTAGTGTTCCTCTTGGGTTGGAAGGGGCTCATTTTCGTTTGAAATGGAGGGTGGGGGAGTAGTTGGCCCCACTTTGTGGGCATGGGCAGTGATGAACATTTTTCTTTCTAGTTTGGTTACGTTTTTTATCCCTCCTCCTCCTCTCCCCGCTCTGTGAGGCGACAAGCAATCAGATATGGGTGATACGTGTATGGTGATGTAAAACATTGCCATGTTAGGCGTTTTGTACAAAAAATCTTGGAGTTCACATTTTAAATGCTTGAATGTCAGACAGCTCCATTTCCTTATCTGCAGAATGGAGTGGTTGGGAGGACCAGTGTGCGGGCCTGCACACGCTCTCCACTCTGCTCTTGGACCTGCTGCCCTGCCTTGTGCCCCTCCCCTACCAGGTTAGACTCATCCCCACCCAGAGGCCAACTGAAGCCTTGACTGATCCCGCCTCCCTCAGTCTCCTCTGCTCTCTGATTGGAGGGTGGACTACTGAACTCTTCCCAGTACCTTCCTGCATAGAGGGTGGAAACTGGCCTTTGGCCCACTCTGCTCCATTGGCTTGGGCGCTCCTTGAGAAGCCAGCACTGGCTCCCTGCACTTTGTCAGTGAGGATTGGATTGGGTAATTCCTCTGACTGACTCGGCCCAGCTCAGAATGTCAGCCAAAGGCCTAGACTGTGGGATTGCTGGCATTCTCTGACAGTGTACAGAATTCACTGCTGCTTTGTTTTTATTGAAAGGAATTGGAGGGGGGTGGAGCCAAGATGGCAGAAGAAAGGCAGTAACTTTCCAGAGTTCCTCACAGGATCTGTCCACATACCTCCAAACAATGCCATAAAACAATTCCTGGAGCAGCAGAACCCACAAAAGAACAGAGGGAGACCGTTTTCCAGCCAAAGATGGCTTCAAAGGGTGGCAGGGAAGGCCTGCTGTACTGGGGTGAGAGGGGAAGCGCAGCCACACTGCTAAGACTCAGCCCCAGGCAGGCTGCACCTCCAAAGCCTTGGAATCATCAGTGGCAGTGGCTGTTTCTGGAACTCAGCCTGTGGACCAGCAAGGGAGTCCAGTGGTTGATTGGGGGAGATAGCAGGAGACTGTGCTGGAGTTGAGGCGGAGTGCTGTTGTATCCCTGTGTTCTGAACCAGGAAGCAGACTTGAATGGCAACGGCCCAGTGGGAGAGGGATACAGGCACGCCAAACTTGCAAACACTGAACTAGATTTCTGCTTCAGGGTCAAAGAGCAAGCAGGCCCGTGGTTACTTACAGACCAGAGCACAGGCCAGGCAAGCTGAGAATGGCCTCTCCTTAAATCATACCACCCGAGATCCCCTGAAGCTTGGGACAATATGTTCTGGAAGCAGTTCCCCACCTTAAGAAGGAGTTAAAAGCCAAGAAATAGCCTAGGATAATGAGCAGGCAGAAAAAGATGCGGACCATAGAAAGTTTATTTGGTGACAAAATAGATCAAAATATACTCTCAGAAGAAAATAAAAAGTCAAAGCTCCTACAGCCAAAGCTTCCAAGAAAAATATTAATTGGTCTCAGGCCATAGAAGCTCTCAAAAAGGACTATGAAGATAGAGAGATAGAGGGAAAGATGGAAAGAGAAATGAGAGTGATGCAGGAGGGCCAAGTTGGCCAAATGGAAAAAGAGGTACAAAAGCTCTCTGAAGAAAATCATTGCTTAAGAATTAGGATAGAGGGGGCAGCTAGGTGGCTCAGAGGATAAAGCACTGGTCCTGAATTCAAGAGGACCTGAGTTCAAATCCGGCCTCAGACATTTGATGCTTACTAGCTGTGTGACCCTGGGCGAGTCACTTAACCCTCATTGCCTCCCCCCCCCCCAAAGAAAAAAAGAATTAGGATAGAGCAAATAGAAGCTAATGACTTTATGGGAAATCAAGACAACAAAACAAATCCAAATGAATAAAAAAATAGAGGGCAATGTGAAATATCTCCTTGGAAAAACAGCTGAAAACCTGAAAACCATTATCAAAAAAAGAGCTTAGACATCATCTTCCAAGAGATTGTCAGGGAAAATTGCCCTGATGTTCTAGAAGCAGAAGGTAAAATAGAAATCGAGAGAATCCACCAATCACCTGAAAGAGATCCCAAAAGGAAAACCTCCAGGAATATTACAGCCAAATTGCAAAGCCTCTGGTCAAGGAGAAAATATTGCAAGCAGCCAGAAAGAAACAATTCAAGTACTGTGGAGCTACAATCAGGATAACACATGGTCTAGTACATTAAAAAATGGGAGGGCATGGAATATGATATTCTAGAGGACAAAGGAACTGGGATTACAACCAAGAAATCACAAACTCACTAAAATTGATTATAATCTTTCAGGGGAAAAATGGGACTTAAGTGAAAAAGAGGACTTTAAGGCATTTGTGATGAAAAGACCTTAACTGAATAGAAAATTTTGACTTTCAAATACAAGACTGTAGAGAAGCATTAAAAGATAAACAGGAAAAAGAAATCATGAGGAATGTTAAAAGGTTAAACTGTTTATATTCCTACATGGGAAGTTAATAATTCTAACTCATAAGAACTTCCTCAGTATTAGGGCAGCTGAAAGGAATGTACTTAGAGGGCACAGGTATGAATTGAATGTGAAGGGATAATATATGTAAAGCATTTATTTTTTGTTTATCCTTTTTTTTGTGGAGCATGCAGGGTGGGGTGGCTTGTGTCTGGGGCCGGATTTGGGTTTGGGGCCTCTTGGGTCCAGGGCTGGTGCTTTGTCCACTGTGTCACTTAGCTGCCCCCATGATGATATCTTTAAAATAAAATTAAGGAGTGAAAGGATTGCACTGGGAGAAAAGGAAAGGGAGAGGTGGAATGGGGTAATGTAGCTCACATAAAAGAAACAAAAATAAGCTTATGGAGTGGAGGGGAAGATGGGAAAGGAGCGGGGAGTGAGTGAGCCTTACTCTCATCAGAATTGGCTCAAAGAGGGAATAACATTCACACTCAAGTGGGTATAGTCATATATCTTGCCCTGTGGGAAAGTGGGAGAGGAAGGGGATAAGGGGGGAGAGGTGAAGGAAGGGAGGGCAGATTGGAGGAGGGGGCAGTAAAGAGCAAAACACTTTTGAGGAGGGATAGGGTGAAAGAAGATAGAAAATAGAGTAAATATCAAGGGGAGGGAATAGGACAAAAGGTAATGCAGTTAGCAATAGTAACTGTTGTGATAAAATAATGGGGTTTGGCAGATACTCAAAGGCTCACCTGGAGATAATCTAAACTGATTGAATTAAGTGAGAGTGATTGACTTTGCTGATTAGCCTACTTCAAGTTAACTGGATTGTAAGCACACCTGGCTGGCCCTTAAGAAGGTATTGTTCTCAGAAGATAACTCGGCCTGAGACCACCTTCAAGTCCAGTGAACCAATGGATTTGGATGACGCTAACCAATCAGCTTGAAGCAGTGTAAGGCCCGCCTCTGCTCCAGACCTATAAAAAGCTTCCACACTCAGTTTGGGGGGAGTTCATGCTTGAAGCTGACTCGTGAGGAGGACTTGAGGAAGAACTCAACCAGGCTGGAACTCTAGGCTAGAGAGGCCTTTTCTTAACTTTCTGAACTCCATGTGAATACCTGGTATGCTTTAATAAATGCTTAATGCCCAAAGACTGGCGCTAAAGCTTCTCATTTAAGGCGACCACACAGTATAGATTTTAAACGTCACACTGTGAAACAAGTGGATGAGCAGGATGCTATCGGAAGGATGTATGAAAAATGCAATCCATCTGCAGAGAAAGAACTGATGGTATCTGAATACAGATTGAAGCATAATTTCTTTTTTGTGAGTTCCTCTTTATAAAGCTATTTTGTCTGTTTTCTTGCACAACCTAAGGGGAAGATGTTTTGCACGACTGCACATGTATAACTTACTGAATTGCTTGATTTCTTAGGGAGGGGTGGGCAGGGAGGGAGGAAGAGAATTTGGAACACAGTTTTAAAAAAAATTCAATGTGAAAATTTGTTTTTATATGTAACTTGGGAAAAATTCTAAATTAATACATTTATTATTTAAAAAAAAGAACACACAGACCAAGAGAACACTGTGCACAGAGATAGCAATATTGTTTGATGAAGAACTGTGAGTGACCTTATTATTATCAACGATACAATGATCTAAAACAATACAAAGGACCATTGATGAAGCAGACTGGAGCAGGCTGTTGTTCACTTTCTTTCATTTTTTTTTTCTTTTCATCAAGTTTTCTTATACAAAATGTCAAATATGGTCATGTTTTACATAAGCCTACATGTATAACCCATATCTGATTGCTGCCTCAGGAAGTGGGAAGGGGAGGGAGGGAAAGAGGGATACAAATTGGAATCAAACCTATAAAAATGTTTACTCCAAAAAAAAGAAAAGAAAAGGAATTGGAAAACCCGCTGCCTGCTACTTGGCGTCATTTTGGAGGGCCCTCGCCTGAGCGTGATGGGGGTAAGGGCCAGGGAGCCTGTTGGCTCCCTCTTCTTGGAAGCTCTGGGGAGTGTGATGTGCCTGAGGTCAGGAGAGAACGGGGCCCACAAGGTGCCAGTGCCTCCCAGGGTCATGCCCCGGAGGGTGTCCTTTGGAGGCAGTCTTTTAGGCCAAGTCACGGGACTAAAGGGAGAGCTTTGGGCATGGCTGCCTCCCAGAGGTCTGGCACCGAGAGCGCGTTTGTAAGGGCTGGAGCCAGCCCTGGACAAGGCAGGAGAAAGGCTCGGCCCTGACCTCTAGGGCCTGCAGGGCCGCCTTCTTGGAGAGACAGGCTGAGTCAGGAATGAATGGAGCTCTTATCAAGCACCAGCTGTATGCAGAAACGGAGACGTCAAGACGCTCCCTGCTCTCCAGGAGCTCACGCTTTCACTGGGGACAGACTGTCCAAGGAAAGGTCCTTAGGTGCAGGGGCAAAGCAGATGGTCAGGTCTCTTTTTTTGGCATTGCCGCTGAAAAACGATGGCAGTTTCTGTTTGGAGCCACTTTACAGGGCCAGGGCTTTGTGGCCCGGCCTCGTCTCAACATGGTCCCTTCCCAGTAACTGGAGGATGTTGAGGGCACCAGGCTGGCAGCCCTGCCCCTCCCAAGGCTCTTGGGCTCAGGGACCTGAGAGGAGAGGGCAGCGAAGGTCATGGCATAGAGCTCTTCCTCAGGTGTTCCAGCTGGGCTGGGCTGGCCTGCCTGTCCTGGGAGGACACTTGGTAGGGTTGGCTGGCCTGGCACCAGAGGTGCTTCCCTGCAGGGATCCTCTGGAGAAGAACCTGGATTGGCAAAGCTTGTCAGATCCATGAATAATGGAGCTCTTTGGAATATGGAAAATGCCCTTTCAGGGGGTTTCTGGGTGTTTTCCTACCTCCTCTGTGAGCCCCTATCTTCCTCCCAGGCCCAGCTCAGGCAGGTCTTTCCTGAGCCCCTTGTCCGGTGCTGATGGATGGAAGCTGAGAGGGCAGACAGGGTGTGTGTGTGTGTGTGTGTGTGTGTACACTCCTGTGGGGCCCAGTGCCTTGCCCTTAGTAGGCTCTTAATACATATTTGTTGCTGTGTCAAGCCTAGCTTCAGGTGTGATGTTCTTTTCTCTTTTAGGTTTTGGAAGACATTGAATATGTCAAGTTCGATAAGGGCCCTTGGCTGGAGCAGAATGACCGTTCTCTGCACCACTTGCGTATGCTGTGAGTCTCTTGTGCTCATGGGGATGGCTCAGCCCTCTTTGCAGGGCACGTTGTCACGCGTGTGTACAAAAGGCCGAGGAGCAGAGCTGGCTTTGCCTCTTCTCACCTTTTGCTTCCGGGCTGTTCCTTCATTAACACAGCATTTCTACCTTGAGTTTTTTTGGAATTGACCGATCCATGCAATCACTGGGGGGCCTCTGGAAGAGAGCTGCAGCGCCTGTGAGATGACATGCAGACTGCTGCTGCGTGAGGAAGCCGGGGCAAGCACCCAGAGCCTGCTGTCACACTCGTCTTCCCCCTCAGGATCTCCCTGTCCTTGCCCATGGAGGCCTCGAGCCTGGGCCTTTCTTCTCAGAAGCCGGCATGTCGCTGTGGGGAAAAGGGAGATGATGGCAGGGACTCATGCCTGCCCCCTGGCAGCGAGCAGCTGGCTCCTCTGAGAAGCTGGTCAGGGGCCTAGGGAGCAGGGGCAGAAATGGCTCTGATCACGGCTATTGTCCCGGAACAGAGGCCTCTGGGGACAAGCAGGGAGGCGTTTCTCTCAGTGAGGATGGGGTGGGGTAGGGGGTGCTGAGTGCAGGCCTCTGACAGGACTGCCCCGAGGCTGCTGGGGACGTTCAGCCCAGGGAGGGCCTCTGGGGGTCAGAATGGATGCTAAGGGAGAAACCTCTGAATGAGCCTGTGCCATTAGGAGGGTGGCATATGATAAACCCTAATGCAGGTGCTTATTCAGTGTCAGCACCGAGTGTTCCAGTGTTGTTCCCCCCTAAAAATGTTAGAGTAGTCACAGAGCCTCACACGGAAGGAGGCGGCTCTGTTCCTCACCAGTCTTCAATGTGAGGCAAGGGCGGCAGAAGCGCCTGGGTGAGGAGCAAGTGCAGGTGCATAGGCTGGGTTCCATATCTGTGTTCTCTCTCCTCTGCCTGGCTGGGAGGGGGCGTGTTGTCACTTCTTTTCCTTGGGGACACGTCTGGCTGCGATCCTTTCACACTTCCCCTTTCCACGGCCGTGGCCACTGTCCAGTGGTCCTGTGGTAGCTGTTTCCTCACCACTGTGTCAGCGGGTCAGTGCTGGTCTCTGCTCTCACAGGAGGATGGCTCTGCACGTTCGGTGTCCTTGGCCTTGCCTCTTTTCCTTGCTCTCCTTGCGCCGAAATCCTGTGGTCAGAGGGCATGGGTGTTAGAAGTGCTTTCTTCGCATAATTCCAGGTGACTTTTAGACCCAGCTCTGCATTTTCCATCCCAGGCCTCTGGCACCTGACCTGTGTGTGCCTCAGTTTCCTCATCTCTACAACGCAGAGAAAAGCTCCTCCCTTCCAGAGATGCTCTTGGCAAACCTCAAACCTTTGCCCAGAAGCCGCCATCTCTCCCTGATGATGGAAGCAGGTGCACTGATTGCCACGTGTCTCTCGAGTGCCCAGTCCCCGGACTTTTCGTTACGGACTCTTGACCCCTTTTAGCTCCCTGCCCTCCCACCACCTTGTTGGCTCCCGGCTCTCTTGCTGCCTCTTGCCCTTTCCTTGGGCTGTGCTCATGCCTGTGGTCCAGGACCCTCTTGATTGACGGCCCCCGTCTCCCTCCTGCCCACTTTCCAGCCCTTGCTTCCTTCTCTATTGACACCACATTTCCCCTTAGTCCCTCAATGAACCGCCCCATCTTCTCCCTCTCTGTGCCGGTGCCTGTAGTGACACCTCACAGGAAGCTCTGCCTGGCTCGAGTCCTACCCTTAGCCCCCCATAAGCCTCCGCAGTGTTTGGCCCAGAGGTGGCACTTGATAAACGTGTCCTCAGGGGCTGTGTGTCACCTTCCCGGGGCAGAGACTCTCCTCGCTCTTCTGTTGAGTTGGCTTTGTTCTCTCATGTGACACGGATGTTGGTGCCCAGCCAGTCTTTTTCACTGCAAGTTCAGGCCCCTTGTGAAAGCCCTTCTCCCCCAAATCTGTCGTGACGTGTGGCTTTGGTGGGAGTATCCAGCTGGGCTCTACTTCTCTGGCAGGAAGAGACCTGGGCTTGGAGGCTGCTGCCCACTGGGCCATGAGGCTTCTTCCTGTCCACTAGGACTTCATTGGTTTTGGAGAGACTGACCAAGCCATGAGGGCGGGAATTCTTCTCCAGTGTGATTGCGCCTCTCGGTCCATGAGGGAGCAGCCCCTCTGGCTTCTGCCTTTTAGACTGTGCCTGGTGAAGAGGCACAGCTGAGGAGCCGCGTTTGGGGGCCTGGCTTCCCGCCAGACTTGCCAGCAGGGCTTGAGCGGGCCTTCGTTAAGGACTTAAGCAAAGGCTTCTTGTTGTCTGAGGCACAGCTCCTGCGACTCTGGGCACAGCTGCAGGTGGCGCCCTGGGGCTTTGTGGCACCAGTGACTCCTGTCAGAGGCAGAGGAGGGAGACGGGACGTAGAAATCCTCAAATTGGCCTCAGAATGTTTTGTGGGGTGCATTCCCCTCCATTTCCATGTAGATGGAGCTGTTGGCCTGCCTCGAATCCCCCAAATCCTTGGACATTTTCTAGGCCTTTCTTGGACTCATTTGTTGAATGATGGAAACTGGGCCAAGATTTTCAGTGAAAATCTACGTGGGGTCCCCCTTTAAACAGCCCAGGCCGAGTTTCTTTGCTAGGGCTGGCATTGTTGTGCAGTGATCCTCTTCAGTACGGTGGAAACGATTCCCAGAAAGGGCATGTTGGCTTTTTGTCTGCCTGAATTCAGCTCACCGCCCTGCTTGTCTCAGGCCTCCCAGGCCCTCCTTCTTACCTTAGGCTTTGGGGAGCCACTCTGCTTTTGGGCAAAGCCCCTCCAGGAAGAGGGAGTCCCTGTAAAGATGGTAGAGGAGAAGAGATGGGGGGAGGAGGGGGAGGAGGGCAGGCAGATGTCACTCACACACACACACACACACGCACACGCACATGCACGCATGCACGCACACAAATACACACGTGCACACACACACGCACATGCACGCACGCACACAAATACACACGTACACACACACACGCACACACATAAACACACATACACACACGCACACACGCACGCCCCTCCGGCCTGGTCTCAGGCTCTCACTGATCACACCTCAGATTTCTTGAACGCCAGGCCTCTTCCAGACTCTGATTTGAGTCTGCCTTGTGAGGGCCTTGGAGGCATCTGTTGGGAGGCTCCGGGAAGTGGCCTTAGAAACAAGATAAAGTGACTGCCCATTGGAAGGCTGCCTTGGTTTCTATGAACAAGCCTCTGGAGGGCTGCCGGGCTCTGCAGAGCTCACCTTCTGGGGGCGACGGTCCCTTCTCTGATGCGAATCGCCCCGCGTGTGTAGGGGTGCTTGTCAGCGCTGAGGGCTTTGTTTTCTGGACGCTTCTGGAGGTCGCTCCATTGGACTGTGGCCACAGGCTCAATGGGGAGGTCGGAGGTCAGGGCAGGGGCCGTGGTGTGACTCGTCTGACGCTTGTCGCCTCCTTCAGCGGCTGGCCACGGCTGGCCAGTGCAGTCAGTAAGGGCTCTTCCCCAGGAATAAGCGGGGCCAGTGGACCAAGCTCGGCTCTACACCGGTCACATTGGGCTGTGCTGGAGTATTGTGCTCAGGGCTTGTTTGGGACCGTGTTCCATCCCGGCTGCTGATGAGTGGGAACGTGCCCAGAGAAATCCCGGGGATCAGAATTGGGAGGGGTCTTGAAGCTGTGGCTCATTGAGCAGAGGCTATTTAAAGGAGGGATTTGATTTCTTATGCCTCCATCAGGACGGTGCGCATTAATTAAGCACCTGTTGTGTACCGGCACTGTTCTAGGAGCTGGGGCTTTCAGGAAAGGCCAAGGCGGTCGCTGCTCTTAGGGAGAACACCCAGGGGGTGATCAGGAGAGAGAAGGCGTCAGCATGGGGGGGCGGCAGGAGACGGAGGGAGGGTTGTGTGTGGGGGCACCCTAGAGGCCCGGGCTACAGGGAGAAGAGGGCGTGGAGGAGAGTGAGAGCAGAAGGGGGCCGGGCCATTTAATGAAGGGCTTTGAACGCCAAGTGGAACGTTTACTGTTTGACCCTGGAGGGGACTGGGGTGATTGGGCGGCTCCCGTGACCAAAGTTAGGACCGCTGGCAAGCCCGCTTTAGGAAGGGCTTAGGAAGCCGAATGCATCGTGAGGTAATGTGATCTCTGTCACCGAAAGGGTTCAAGGAGAGGCCTGTCAGTGATGCTGTCGAGAGCCTCAGCCCTCCAGGCTCCCTTCCAGGGTTCCGGCCTTGTAGGCAGAGGGGGGCTCCTGTCACAGCATTTGCAGCAAGCACCTTGGGGCAATCCTTTCATCTGCAGGCCAGGCACGGGTGCCCAGCTTTCTCGAGGCAGGACCGTGAGGGGAGCGACGGCTGTCGTTTCTGGGTTGTGCGGGCAATGATCTGCGTGTTTTCTCTTTGCTGTTCAGGGTCCAGAATAAATACGAGGTGTTGAATTACACGACCGTTCCCATCTACCTCCCGGAGATCACCATTGGCGCTCACCAGTGTGATCGTCTCTATCGCCAGTTCAGAGAGGTAAGGCGGGTGGGGCTGGGGACAGAGGTGCGTTCGGGCTCCATGGGTTGCTGCAGCTTGTGTTTCTTGTTTCACTGAAGCAGAAAAAATGAATTTTCATTAAGGTGATTTTTCTTCCAAACGTTTGTCCCCACCCCCCACCAAGTTAGTTATTAAAACTCTAAGCTGATGGTTTATTAGAGTCTTAGATTCTGGCCTTAATTTGTGGTGTTGCATTGTTTTGTGGAGTCATGAGTAAGGAAGTCTCCCATTTACCCAAATTTACAGGGACCGTGTTCATGCATTGCCCATGCCAGATGTAGATAGGCCACAGGCTGGACTGGGCAGCCCGGAGGGGCTGGGCCTGCCTGTTGCTGTTAGTGACCTTCTTGTCAGCATCCTGACATCTTTGAGACAGGTCGATATACATGTCGCCACGTGGGTCTTGCCCTTTGCTGGAGGGTATTCTGATGTGAATATTGGGTGGGAGGCAGGAATGGAGCTCCTGGATGTGTTTGGGAGGGAAGGGACATTTTATGCATCCTGTTGTGGGAACTCAAGAACATGGATAGAGCATTCAACAAAAATCTCCACACTCTGAAGGCTTGCAAGTATTAGTCAGATATCTGGTAGTTGAGTGATTGGTTCATTAAGAAATCCTAGAATTCCTTGTAGAGTAAGACCTTGATTCATATCTTGTTTTTTAATAAGCCTGAAAACACTGTCTATGAGTTTTGGGGCAGCAGGGTGGGGTCATTCCAGCCTGTCCCAAAAGTCTTAGTGTAGTCATAGGCCCTACGTCTTGGGCCACCCTCTATTTGTGGCCTGCTGGAGCCAGAAGCTTCTGGCATCGATGTGAGGGTGGGGCCCTTCCTTTGTTAGATGCAGAGTTTGAGGGTTCCTTGGATTCTGGGGTTGGAAGTGGTTATGAGACAGCAGTTCTGGGCCTTGTTCGCTTCTTCATTTCGCTTCCTAGTTATTTGGGGCTGGGAGGGGGTGTCCTCTGGTCAGTCACATCACTGGTGGGCTTTTCTTGTGAGGAGAATTCACTGCTCTCTGTTGCCTTTTCTCTTTGTGCCGAGTACGTTTTCTACCCTCCCAGAAAGCCATCTTTTCTAGCAAAGAATAAAAGAGACAGTTCAGTCAAGTGCTCAGCACATCTTGCTCCTGAGCCAACAGGAGCAGGACATGGAAGGAGATGGGGCAAGGGTGGTTTGGGGCCCCTGAGCAGCATGACAGAAACAAAGCTGGGCACTAGTGGTAACAGGAAGTCTGCCTGGGACAGGCGATGCCCTGCCCCTACAATAGCTTAGGTGGGGGGAGCAGAGTGGATGAGATGTGGGCCAACAGAGCTCGAGAACATGGTGAGGACTTCCCTTTGGGGCCTGGCTGTCACAGCTATTCTCCTAATGCCAGATGGGTAAGATGTTGTGGGTGCAAAGCATGTCCTCCCCTGCCCCTGCCCCCTCCCCATGGTCCAGACTTTGCTGAGGGCATACGGATATCCAGGATAACGGCAGCGGCTTCCTTGTTACCATGATTGCTGCCTACCATGTGCCCTCAGCAAATTCTGGGAAAGAATTCATGCATGACTGAGTTGGTGAATGAAGAGGGAGTGAGCAATTCCAAATGAAAGCATCCTGGACCATGGGGAGCCAGGTGGGTGACAAGGCCTCGGGTATCCTGTGGCCTGCTGTTTGTGTCACAAGCTGCCCTGCCTGGCTGGCTCGCTGCCGGGCCTTGGGGTACAGGGAGAGCTTGAGTAGGAGGGAAAGAGCCTGTGCTGAGGACACTGGAGTCATTCCTGGGCTGCAGCCTCTTTTCTGGGATTACGGGGACAGTTGTTGGAAGCTGGCTCCCGAGCCCAAGCAGTCTGACGGGCGGGGTGGACGCAGGAGCAGGAAGGCCCTCTTCTCCTCGGAGCCAGGTCCCAAGTGCACGCCAGGCTCTCTCACTTGGACTCCTCCCTCTGTCCTGGGCCCCTGACCTTGGGGCCATCTGCGATGATCCTCAGTCTCCACACCTGCAGCCAGTTGTCAGGCGCGGTGGTTTGCCCTTCCGGCCCGTCCTCTCCGCCCAGTGCAGTTACCCTGGACCCTCCTTTCATTTCCCCCCTTTTCCGCAGTTATAATCACTGCCTCCTGAGGGACTTTCCTGCTTACAGTCTCTCTCCTTTGTGGGACTCCCCCCTTTTCTTCCTAATGGAGCACTCTGCTCATCTCACTTCTCTCCCCAGAGTCCTTGCATGGGGCTGCCCATTGCAGACGCTCTGCTCTCTGAATGTGGACTTCCTGTTCCACTTGTTCTTCCTGCATAAACTCTCTGCCTTTGTTCTCTTGCAACCCCCCCCCCCCTTTGGAACTGTCTTTCTCTGTCCTGGCTCGGTTCAGATGAAGCCTGACTTGACCTGCTCCTGGATGAAAGTCTCTCCTTAAATTTCCCCAGCTCTTTGCCTTAACCTTTTCCCTCCTACTCTCCTGGGCCTGGGTGTCCTTTCTGCTCCCTCTTCCTTGGGGGTCCTCTCTGCCTTTGGATTCCAGCACCTAGCAGAGTACTTACATAGAGTCATCTAGCAAAGGCTTATTGAATTGAGTCTTCAGAATTGTTTTTATCTTGTTACTCATTTTCTAATTTTTTCCTTTGAGTAAATGAGATCAGTCATTCTTTTTTAAAAAACATTTTCGTGTAAAATGTTAAGTTCCAAATTCTATCCTTCCCTCCCTGAGGCAGTAAGCAATGAATGAGATGTAGGTTGTACATAGGCAGTTAGGTAAAACATTTTCATATTAGTCATTTTGTAAAAGAAGACTCAAATAAAAGAAAAAAATGAGAGAAAGTGAAAAACAGCCTGCTTCAGTCTGTTCCATCAATATCAGTTCTTTCTGTGGAGGGCGACAGGACGCTTCATCATTGGGATTGTCTTGGATCAGTGCGTGGCTGAGAATAGCCAAATCACTCACAGTTCTTCACCGAACAGTATTGTTTCACCGCACAACAAAGAATGGTAATTCTTAGGCCACAAACTTACCTGTTTGTGAACTTTAATATACTCACTTAGCTCCTTGACTCCTTTCGCATGTTTATTGGGGGTGGCTAGAAAGTTCTCGTCCAGAGTAGGGATGCTTCCCTGGACAAAACTTGTTCTTGGGGATTCTGGGGCAGCTCTGCGTGTGCTTCCTGAGGCCTCCTGCACAGTCTTCATAGGAAGAAACCACTGGGTAAAATGGCTCAGAAATCACAGGGCTGTGTTGCTCCTCATCCAGTGAAAAAGAAGGGGCTCAGAGGTTACTTGGGCATGATTAGAAATCTCCTCCAAATCCGGGAATTGTACCGTGTGCTTAAAGGGCCGTTACGCTACATTTTCCAGGCGTGCTGAGGGCCCTTCGGCATCTTGTTTTTGTTATTTACTGTTGGATTTTGGAGAAACTTGGAAATTGTGAGCTCTGAAAAGTGCGCAGCGGCAGGGTCTCTTCTGGGGAGCGCCTCTCCAGCGTCCTCTGACAAGCGCCTTAAACATCTCTTTCAAGGTCTTTTCACAGAGGCAAAGCTGCATCGATTTCCACACCATCTCCTCTGTTCAGTTGGTGATAAATTGAAAGGAAAAAGAAAATTTTCAAATGTGTGGCCCCTCCCCACCAACGTACCCCCCACCCCCAAGAGCTTGGGGAAGGGAACCACTTGAACAAAGGTCTTCCTCAACAGCTGCTTGCTTGCCACAAAATACAGCTAGCTCTGTGTGATTGGGCTCTGCTCCAATACTCTGCAGGGTGAAGGGAAGGGAGTGCTTATGAGGTAGGCGCTGCGCTCTCTGTGTGCCCAGCATTGTGCTTGGCCCTTTATTACCTCCTTGGATCCTCGCAGCATTCCTGGCAGGCTATGATTGTCCTCACTTTACATTTGAATAATCTGAGACAAATAAGGGACCTGCCCACGTTCCCACAGCTAAGAAGTGTCTGAGGCTGGATTTGAACTCAAGTCTTCCTGACTCTAAGCCCAGCACCCCCCCACTGCATCACCCAGCTCTCTGCAATGGAGCAGAGTCATCCTAGGGAAAAGGGAGAAGAGGTGGGGACCTCCTTGTCATTTATCAGAGATGCTCTAGGTCTGTCAGGCCACCTCAGGAAGTAGCTCGAGCTGACTTGGGCCAGGCACTACACTGCCTGTACTTGATAATCTTTCCTCTCATTTATCAAGTGCTTCTTGTGTTCTAAGCCCTGAGGATACAGACCTTACTCTCAGGTAGCTCCCCTCCTAATGGCTGGAGACGACACAGATCAGCCAATCAGCTGCAATATAGGATGTCCTGGCTCTGCTCGTTACTGCTGTGTGACTTTGGATAAGTCTCTTTGCCTCCTCGGCCTCTGAAGGCCCTTCCGGCTCTAAACCTACGACCTTTCCCTCCTTTCCCTTCCTCTTCTCCCCTTGCCTGTTCTTCTGGCCTCTCTACCCAACCTCCAATAGAGATTTAGGATAAAGAGAAGGGGCTGGATCCGTGATACCTCCTAAGGGACAGGAACATTCTGCATCTTCCCTAGAGGTGCCAGGGGACACTTTCTCTGCGACTTTTCTTTGTAGAGTTAACGAGAGAATTTGAAGGGAGCTGGCCCAGATTGACACGTTAAGTATTTATGAGAAGTAGAGTGAACCCAGGTAGGTCATTCTGGCTCTGTCTCCTGTGCTAGGCAGCTTCTCATAGTGAAGTATTGAAAACAATTCTTTATGTATTTATTTTCTGTCCCTTCCACCCCACCCCTGCTGAACAAGAAAAAAAGAAAAAAGAAAACTCTGGCTTAAGTGACTTGCCCAAGGTCACACAGCTAGTAAGTGTCAAGTGTCTGAGACCAGATTTGAACTCAGGAACTCCTGAATCCAGGGCCAGTGCTTTATCCACTGTGCCACCTAGCCGCCCCCTGAAAACTCTTAATAGATGTAGGCCAGCAAAGCAGATTTCCCACAGTGGCCATGTCCAAAAATGTTTGCCTTGGTCTGCATTTTAAGTCCACCGGTTCTGGGGCCAGAGGTGGGGGCTGTGCTTCTTCTCTGGTCCAACAGGGTCACAGTTTTATCACTTCACAGAGTTGTTTCTCACTGTGGAGTTGTTCTGAGTCAGCTTCGGTTCATAGAGCTCCTGCCCCTTTCTTCTACAACTGCCCTGTCATCATTGTGGCCAATAGTATTCCTTCCACATTTCTGTACTATCATTAGCTAACCCAGTAGGTGGGGGCACCCCTTTATTAATACTTTGGCAGATTTGGGCCCTTTTATTTCTTGGCCTATGGGCCTCGGCGTGGTACTGTTGAGTCTCAAAGGGTGTGGACAGTAGCGTGACTTTTCAGACATAGTTCCATGGTGCTTTCTAGAATGGCTCCACCAACATTACATTCAAGTACCTGCTTTCTCCAAGCCTTTCCAACATTTGTCATTTTCCTCCTTTGTTACCTTTGCTGACCTGATGAGTTTGAGATGGAACATCAGAGTTGCTTTCATTTGCTTTTTTCCTAATGATTAGTGATTTGGAGCGTATTTTATGTGGTTGTTGAAAACTGGGATTTCTTCCTTTGGGAACTTCCTGTTCTGTCCTTTGACCATTTGTCTGTTAGAGACTGGCTTTTAGTCATCTATTCGAAGCCATTTCTTTTGTATCTTGGATGTAAGAACCTTTATTAGAGAAAATTGCTACAGATTTTCCCCCCAGCTAACTGTTCTCTTCTGATTTTAATTTTATTCGTTTTGTGCACATTTTTATTTGACATAATCAACATTGTCTGTTTTATCTTCTGTGATCTGCTCCATCCCTTGTTTGGTAATGAACTCTTCCCAGTTCATTACTGAAAGGTAGTTTCTTCCTGACTCTTCCAATTTCCCTCTGATTTCACCTCTTATGTCTAAGTCGTAATATCCATTTAGAACTTTTCTCGGTATGCCGTGTGAAATGTGTGCCCAGAGCTTATTTCTGCTGGATAGCTTTCCAGTTTTTCCAGCAGTTTTTGTCATATAGCGAGTGAGTTGTTACCCTGGTAACTGGGGTCACGCCATGCCGACACTTGTTTCTTTCTGTAGGCTGTGTACCCAATCTTTTCCAAAGAGCCACTTCTCTCTTTTTTAACCAGAACACACTGTGGAGATGATTGACGATTTGAGATCTTTTATTGCTGGGCTCCTTGCCCACTTTTTTATTATTTCCCTTGTGATCCTTGACCTTTTATTTTATTTTTTTTCTAGCTTAATTTAAAAAAAAAATCCCATAGGAGTTTGGTATGGCCCTGAAAAAGTATATATTAATATCAACTCAGTTTACCTATGAGCAAATAATATTTCTCCAGTTATTTCATTAGTTTATTTCTCCAAAAGGTGTTTTATAGATAGATTCATGTAACTCCTGGATATGTCTTGGTAGCTAGATTCCCAAATATTTTATACATTTTTTTTTTGTGAGGCAATTGGGGTTAAGTGACTTGCCCAGGGTCACACAGCTGGTAAGTGTTAAGTGTCTGAGGCTGGATTTGAACTGAGGTCCTCCTGAATCTAAGACTGGTGCTCTATCCACTGCGCCACCTAGCTGCCCATATTTTATACATTTTGTAGTTATTTTGAATGGAATTTCTTTCTCTTCCTGCTAAGTTACATTGATAATATATAATTAACCTGATGATTATTGTGGATATATTTTATATCCGGCGGCTTTACTGAACGAGCTGATGATTATTTTAGGTCATTCTTTCAGTTGTCTCTTTAAGGTATTCTAAGTAAATTGTCACATCATTTGCAAAGAGCAGTAATTTTGTTTCTCTTTTGTTTGTGCTTATTCCCTTGATTTCTACAGGTCGCTTGTTCCGTATGGGATTAATCTATAGTGGTGATAGTGGCGACTTTGCTTTACTCCAGAATTTGCTCTGACTTTTCCCCACTCCTTCCTAGGTTTCTTCTTCATTTTAGGTCACGGTTATTTACTGTGTGAAGGAGAACTCCAGTTATTCCTGTCCTTTCTGGTCTTTTTTAACAGAAATAAGAATTCGATGTTATCAGAAACCTTTTCAGCATTTATTGATAAAATTCTGTGTTTTTGTTATCTATGTAATCAACGTGATTTATGTTTATAGTTTTCCTCATATTTAACCAGCTCTGCTTTGCTGGTATAAACCTGACCTTGTCATAGTGTATGTGTAACCTTTCTAATATGTAGTTTTATCCTGTTTACCAATATTTTATTTAAAATTTATGGAGCACTGTTCACTTCAAGTATTGGTTTGTAGCTTTCTTACTCTGCTTTCTCTTTCTTTCTAGATATAGTTATAAAACCATTACAGATTCAGTACTGAACCCAGGGAGAGACAAAGTAGGGGTGTGTGTGTGTGTGTGTGTGTGTGTGTGTGTGTGTGTGTGTGTGTGTGTGTGTGTGTGTGTGTGTGTGTAAGTAAGTAAAGCCATTACAGGTTTATGGGATTAATACCTAAGCCAGGTATGCAAGCGTATACATACATGCATACATTGGTATGTGTGCACATGTATACACATATACTCGTGTATGTTATATGTATACACACGATGCCCATGTATAATCGATATACAGAGAGAGAGAGTGTGTGTGTGTGTATTCCCCCTTTCTGTGTACTCCCTGAGGCTCTATTTCCTGAGTGGTTCTTTTTTTTTTTTTTAGGGAGGCAATTGGGGTTAAATGACTTGCCCAGGGTCACACAGCTAGTAACTGTTAAGTGTCTGAGGCCGGATTTGAACTCAGGTCCTCCTGAATCCAGGGCCTGTGCTCTATCTACTGTGCCACCTAGCTGCCCCCACTGAGTGGTTCTTCTAATTCTAAAATAGTCACTAAACCAGAAATTCTGATAATTCTGTGGAACTTAAGCTTGATTATAAAAAAGCCTTCCTATCCCCAAGGCAAGGAATGGAGCCTTGGCAGAAAACAAAGATAAGGAACATTTGTCATTAGCTTTCAGCCCAGAAGATTCCAGGTACACGATATTCACCTTCATAAGTACATGGTATGAAAATGGAGCTAAGCCAGAAGTCCTAAGAACTAAAGGTCTGAGGTGTCTGTCCTTGGACACAGAGTTCAGGATGATTGGCCACATGCCATGGCACCCAAGAAAGTTGCCAATGACCTTAGGAGAAGCAGTTTCAGAAAGGACTTTGGCTAACTCAATAGTGGCTCTCCAAGGGCCTGGAGAAGAGAAGCCAGGGGGTGGGGGTGGGGGGTCCATGAGGGGTGCCTGGCACACATAGAAGTGGGAGGCTTGTTCTACTTGGCCCAAGAGGAAGAACCCGGCATGGCTGAGCTGGAGGGGTCTGCCTGCTGTGCTGTGTCTCCCCCCTGGCCCAAGAAGCCCTTCAGCAGTGCCTGATGAGGGCTCACACCAGCTAGTGCTTTAGAGAGGCCTGTCTGATGCCTCTTCTCACCTTCCAGCCACCTTTCTTCCTGATTCCACAGGAGAACCCTTTAAAAACAGGAATTCAAAGGGATAGAAGATGTGGATGTAAGGAAAAACTTCTAACAGTTAGAGTTTGTTGAAAATGGCCCACGCCCTCCTGGCCATGGCCAAGCCCTGAGACCTCCAGGAATGTTTGAGCCCTCCTTTCAAGTCATAAAACTGCATGACTGCTTTGCCTGTCTGGCCTCAGACACGTTCGGGAGCTATTTGAATGGATCTCTTGTCTAGCTCATGGGCTTGTCTAAGATCTTCAGCATCTGTATCTGTAAGAGTTAGTGAGCCAAAGGACATTTTGGAAGTGCCAGGTCGTGGCCTAGGAAACAAGGCCTGCTCCTAGACTATGCATTTTTTTTTTTTTTTTGCGGGGCAATGGGGGTTAAGTGACTTGCCCAGGGTCACACAGCTAGTTAGTGTTGAGTGTCTGAGGTCAGATTTGAACTCAGGTCCTCCTGAATCCAAGGCTGGTGCTTAATCCACTGTGCCACCGAGCTGACCCCCTTAGACTATGCATCTTAATGGGAACAGTAAGTACATCAGGAAGTGTGTGCAGAAGAAGTCCGGGGCGTCATGCACATGTGGGATGATTGTATTGCAGAGCATCACATGCAAAAGCGTACAGGTGAGACATAGGCTGTGGTGTCCCAGCCTCGTGGCTGGACTGCACAGTGAGGGATGGGGCTGGAAAGATGGTTTGGGACCAGGGCCAAACAGGGAGGTTTGCATCTTGTCCTAGAAGCAGCAGGAAAGGCCCTGGCGTTGATTGAGGAAGGGAATAATGAGGTCAGATGTCTCCAGAGGGAAAATGGACTGAGTTGGTGAGACACTTGAGACTGCTCTTGGATAGCTCTAGGGCAATATGGTTTTTTTTTCCTTTTCTTCCTTTTTTTTTTTTTTTTTGTGGAGCAATGAGGGTTAAGTGACTGGCCCAGGGTCACACAGCTAGTAATTGTCAAGTGTCTGAGACCAGATTTGAACTCAGGTCCTCCTGAATCCAGGGCCAGTGCTTTATCCACTGTGTCACCTAGCTGCCCCCATAGATCAGTGCTTCTTAAACTGTGGCCCTGAGTGTTGGGGTTGTGAAAAATTTGGCAACAGTCAAAAGTTATATATACCTGTCGACCTGGGGTTGTGAGTGGAAAAAGGTGTAAGAAGCCCTGATCTAGACAAAGGGGAGGGCAGCCAGGTGGCACCATAGTGCCCGGAGTCAGGAAGATGTGGCTTCCAATCTGGCTCCTGACAGTAATAGCTGTGTGACCTTGGGCAAGTCACTTCACCCTACGTACCTCAGTTTCCTCAGCTGTAAAATGAGTGCGGGAAGAAAATAGCAAAGCCCTCTTGTATTTTTGCCAAGAAAACCCCAGTGGGGTCACGAAGAGTTGGACATGACTGAACAACAACAACAAAGGAGAGCCTGGACTCTGAGGGTGGTTGGGGGCGGGGGGAGGGGGGTGTTTGCTGATGTAGCGCTGGCAAGACCCAAGGGCATATGGAGGAGGAAGAGTCCAGTAAAGGCCACAGAGGTGGAGGGGAGGCTGAAGAAAACCGGTCTAGTTTGGGAGCTGGTGAATTTGAGGCGGCTTTCGGACAACCTCTCTGAAATGTCCGTTAGGCAGCTGGGCGTGGGACTGAGGTGTGGCAGGAGCCCTGAGTCATCTGCATGGAGATGGAGGGATCTGGCTGATTCCTGGGCAGCACGGATGCAATGCAAGACCCTCTCTGCTAGGGGCTTAGGGTGTAAAGACATACCAACAACTCAGGCCTGTCCTCTAGAAGCGCCCCTTCTTGTGGGGAGCACAGATGACCAGAGATCAGGAATGAGAGGGAGAGCAGGACCAGGTCCAGTGCCTTCACGCCCCTGCAGCCGGCCTTCTTGCTGGCCTTTGTCTCATCTCCACAGCCGAGCTCTGCTTCCTAGAACCCCTGACTGCCTTCAGAAGTCAGCGGATCCTCACATTGGCAGTGCCAGCCCACACCCCCAGTTACCTTGTGGACGTGAGGGCAGGAACCCTTGTGTGGTGCCTAAATGTGTGTGAGCCAGAGTTTAAGCCCTGAGGCGATTCACTGAAGGCTTTCAGTTTTCTCCCATTTGTGTTGCACCAGCATAGCCTGAGCTTGGAACTGGGGCTGTGGAAAGCTCTGAAATTTCCTTTGGGATAGAGGCCTTTGTTGATTCAAGGCCACCTTCTTGTTCTTGTTCAGTCTCCTGATTGGTCTGGCCGGAGGCATCCTGTTGGCTTGCAGACACCTGGAGTCCAGGCTTTCACTGACTGCAGACACAAATGGAAGCAGGGCTTGGGGGGAGCTGTTGATCCCAGGATGCCGAGCACCATCACCGTGGCTGAATGTCATGGTTTGGGGACTGGGCTCGTTCCTGAACTTTGACGTAGATGCTGGTTGTGTAAGCGACTGCTCTTGGAAGCGCATTCTCACAAGCCGGATGTGGTCACTTCTGTGACGGCGCTGCCCTTCCCTGAAGGCAGATGATGACACCATAACTTTTCCAAATATAAGGAAGCAAAATGCTATGAAGATGCAGTGCTCCCTTTAGATTGTGTCCAAGACAGTTGCTATGGTAACAGCATCTTCTGTGTTGTCTCCCCTGCTATTTTTATTTCTCTACTCTCTCAAGTTGTTTTCATTTCCAGTATCAAGGTCTCCCTTCCCATGTTTTTAATGGAGCTGTTCGGAAACTTTAATACATAGGACTTTCTGTTCTTGGCTTTCCCAACATCTTAATGAAGACAGTCGGACTTCTAGCAAACAGAGAAGCACTGGGCTATAACCCAGCCCAGATCATGAGGAAACAATGCAAGGTCATGAGGCCTTTCATTCGGCCTCTTCCTAATTAGGTAACTGGCTTTCCCTGAATATTGGAATGCAGATTTTCACATGAAATATTCTGTTCCCTTTAACTGTGATGGAAGTGAAATCATTCCCACTTCTCTGCTAGGTGAGACAGGGATGGAAAAGTGTTGGGGCTTGGCTCTGAGGAAGGAGCAAGAATGGAAATAGACCGCCAGGTCTCTGTATCTGAAGCTCTTTCTCTTTTCTCAGATCAAAGCAGCATTCTCAGTGGCTGAACGTGGTTAAGGAACAAACACTGGGGCTAAAAAGCAGAGGTTAATGAGCCTGAGTGTTTCTGCATTTCTGTTCTGATTCACTTCAGCGTTTGTGGCCCTCTGCTCTGTAGCTTTGGCACTCAGCAGTCTCCAGTGCTCGCCCCTTAGGGATTACTCTGAGGGGGTGGAATGACTGGAGAAAACAAGATGCTAATTGTAGCCATTTGAACAAATGTCTGGGTGGGACCTGTGGACCAAGCTGGACTTCTTCTGTCTTTTCCCAGCTAATTAGGAGTGTTTTCATCTTCCAACATTATGACACCGAGAAGAACAGCTAAGCAAAAATAGACTCATAATGGGGTAGGAAGTGTATGTGGGGGGGAAATCATCTTTAGTTATTTCATTTTGATGTAGAAAAACTGTTTTTTCCACACCCTTCATGTAAATCCTTATTTGAAAATCTACCAACGGTCATCATATTTTGAGATGAGGAGAGGACTGGCTTTTGCTGTGGCAGAACTTGGGAGAAATGGGCATCCGAGAAGCAATGAGGATGCCTGTGAACACTCAGTGACCAGTCTGCTGTGTGCCAGGCACTGTGGTTAGGGAAACAGCTCCCACACTCTGGGTGCTTTCATTCTCATGGGTGTCTCAAATGAAATCGGACAAATAGGTAAACTAAGGCAATCCTCCTAGTAGTATAACAACTTTATTCATAGGCCCTCCTTCGTTTGTGCCAAAGACCCTAAGTGAGGGTGTGTCTTCCTTCTCACTGGCCTGATGGTACATCATGTGGATCTCCCTTGGCAAAGGCACGGCAGTCCTGACTGGGGGACATTTTAATGAGATGCTGGGTTAATAGTTGTCAGCTTTTCCTTATTCCGTCATTAGAGGGAGAAGGATCCTCCGGTGAAAAGATTAATCTGAAGCTAGGAGAAGTGGGCCGGCCTTCACAAGCCATCTCAATCGGGTTGTCTCTGATCACCCCTGACTTTGATTAGGAAAAGTGAGGACACTGGGAGTCATCCCCTGGCCTAGCTCAAGCCTTCTTCTGGGCTTAGTGGCTAAACAGAAGTGAGGGGCCCAGCCAAGCTGGTGAATGGGGCTAGGAGTTATCACCTTACTCTATAACACCCTTCAGAAGTGGGGTCTGTCAAAATGGGCAAAAGGATGGATCACAGAGAACGTTGGTTATTAACAATTCAGCCCAGTATTAATTTTCCCTGTAGGGGAGTCAGCGGTAGGTGTGTGTGGTTGGGAAGAGGCTATCAGGAAAGGTTTCCATGCAGAAGTTGGTGCCCGGGCCAACAGCAGTTACAGTAAGGAGATGGTCATGGCAAGTGTAAAGGCAGTGATGCAGGAGGAGGGGGAATGTTGTGTGAGAGGGACCAGAGAACACCAGATTGACTGGGTGGCCGATTGGGGGTGGGGTAGGTTGAGACTGGGAGGTGTTGGACTTTAAATTGGAGGCCAGAAGCAGTAGGAGGAAAGAGTCCACTGGTCAGATCTCTGCCCAAGGAAAATGAATTTGGGGTTAGTTTGTGGGCTGAATGGGAGTGGGGGCACAGTAATCGAAGTGAAGGTAGCAGGGCCTCGCTGAGAGTGCAGAGAAGGAGAGAGTGTGGGCTGAGGGAGAGCGTGCAAGTGTGGGACACCAGCGGGGTGGTGCTGCTCCAGCCCAAGGGGAGGGGCCTCCCGGGTCCTCCGGCCTTATTCTACATCCAGAAGCAAAAAGGAGAATGCTCATGACAAAACAACCCACAAAGACGATTGTGGTGTGTGGGATGACAATATTTATCGTGGAGGGTGAAGGAGTAAAGAAATCCCCCAGAGCACCTGTTGTCCTTCTGATTACATCAGCAATCTGCTGCGATATTTTGTGGCTTCCGCACACATTGTTCATGGGGAGGGGAGGGTGACAAACAGTATATTGGAAGGTCAGGCTCCAGTTCGGATGGGAAAGAGGACATAGCCTTATAGACTACTGAGAAGTCTTACCTGTCTGGAATACTTTCTTAGAGAAAGCATTAAATTCTAGTAGAGTGTTAAGTCAGTATCTAGAGAATTAGTATCTAGTAGAGTATTAAATTCCTGAGAGTTCTGGAAACTTGCTTGAATGAATTGAGAAGAAAGTTAGGAGGTGAGCACTTAAGAACATCCCAGGCAATGATAGACAGGGAATGTCTGACTACTGATTTGTGAAATGTTTCCAAAGCAGTTGTTGATGTATAATCAGACCCCCAAGAAAAACCCAAATCAGTTAACAAATTGTAAGCAAGGATTAAAAATGAAAAAGTAGATACGGCTTGTAATTTCACTCTGACGTGGTTAAGCAAGCCTTTCTTAAGGCTATGGGTTTTGTGGGTAGGGAACACCAGTGCATATTGGTCTCTTGGTAATGTGTTGGCGTAGAGAGTTGCCTGGACCCCTGAGGGGTTAAATAACTTCTAGTATGTGCCTGAGACAGGACTTAAACCCAGATCTGCCTTGTTTCCACTCAGAATGCAAACTCAAGGAGCTTTTAGTTGGTGTAAACCAGTTCCTACACCGAGGAGACCAGAGGAAGCCAGAAGCCTCTGGAGCTACAAAGCTTTTCTCTGCTCGACAGTGTAGTGGCTTGGTGGCGAGCATCTGTTGTGCGTTACTGTCCATCAAACACTGAGGACTAGTGGAGGGGGAAGAGAAATGGGGAAGAAGGAGCACCCTGAGAAGGTTGAAACCTGAGGCTGCAAGGACAGGCCAACACACGGTAGGAAAGTGACCGTGGAAGCTGCCATGTCGGAGGAGGGGGACATCGCAGTCTTGGAGCTGCCTGATGAAGTTAGGAGTGACCCTAGAGGAAACAGGTGGGGAGACCAGTCTAGACAGTCTGCATGCTGAACCCCAAACAGTCTGGATGGAGAGCGGGAGAGAATCACAAAGTCCTCCTCCAATAAAATGACAGACCGCTGGGGCTCCCCCTCAGGCTGCTGTTGGCCCCTGCAGACAGCCCCTCGGGCCCTGCCACACCCTGATTATGCACCCTAAGCATCATGGGACCACTGATGGGTTCTAGAGGTGGGTTCTAGAGCCAGTGGGTTCTAGAGGTGTTCTCTCGCCCACTTAGAGCAGGCTCCAGCTCGTTTCTCATTTGTATCCCTAGTGCTTTGCATATAGTAAATCCCTGACACCTGCTTGCTTTTTCATTGATCTGCTCATCGGTCCAGATATCTAAGAGGGAGGGTGCCAGGTACTTAAATACTGGCTCCTGCACCTTCTTGTTACTGAGAGAGGAGATAAGAAAACATCAGTGATCCCCAACTTGGGATTGGCCCCATGACCTGTATGAGAACAGTCTCTGTGCAGATGGAGGCCAGGCTTGGAGAAGGGCTGGGGAGGGAGCAGGGCAGTGGGGGCCTTCTCCTGTGCCTCCCAGCCCCGAGCTTCTCAGGGCTTCCATCCAGCTGCCACATGGATGTTCTAGACCCTCAGCCTGACCTTGGCCCTCCTGGGGCTCCTTACTGCCTCTGGGGTCTGGTGGGAACTACCTTTTCAGGCTCATTTTCCTGGTTACAGACTTGCTCCAGGCTCCCTCCTCATCTTTGCCTCCTGAAGTGTTAGTTCTTTCCAAGGCCTGTCACAGGAGCCACCTTGTGCGGGGAGATTTTTGCCTGTTAATGCTCCCTCTCATACATATGCACATATTTCCCTTTGGAGGGAGACATTCCCCACATAGATCCAGGCATTGCTCACAGATAATTGTGAGTTACTCCATATGATGGCAGCAAAGCAAATCTTACAATAAAGTGAGTCACACGAATTTTTTGGTTTCCAAGTGCACACAGAAGTTATGTTTACACTATAGTCTATTGTGCCTGAAAAAGACAAAGTATATGCCTTAATTTAAAAATACTTTATCGCTAAAAATGCTAACCATTATCTGGGTTTCAGCAAGTCGTAATTTTTTTTTTTTTTTTGCAGGGCAGTAAGGGTTAAGTGACTTGCCCAGGGTCACATAGCTAGTAAGTGTCAAGTGTCTGGGGCCAGATTTGAACTCAGGTCCTCCTGAATCCAGGGCCAGTGCTTTATCTACTGTGGCACCTGGCGGCCCCAAGTCATCTTTTTTGCTGGTGGAGGGTCTTGCCTCAATCTGGATGGCTGTGGCTGCCAAAGGTTGGAGCGGGTGGGACAGTTTCTTAAAATAAGACAGCACTGAAGTTTGCCCCATTGACTCTTTGTTTCACTTGAACACTTTAGAGGCCATTGTAGGGTTATCAATTGGCGTAATTTCAATATTGTTGTGTCCCAGGGAATAAGGAGGCCTGAGGAGAGGGAGAGAGATGGGTAGGTTGGTGGAGCAGTCAGAATACACACATTTATTGATTAACCATCTCTGGGTGAGATTTGTGGTGCCACCAAACAGTTAAACTAGTAACATCAAAGATCACTGTTCACAGATCACCACAACAGGTATAATAATGAAAAAGTTTGAAAAATGAAAATTACCAGAGTATGACACAGAAACAATGTGAGCTCATGCTGTTGGAAAAACGGTGCTGATAGACTTGCTTGACAAAAGGTTGCCACAAACCTTCATTTTATTTTAAAAAATACATTCTCTGTGAAGTGCAATAAAATGGGGGTCAGCCTGTGATGAGCTCCAGGCCCATCCAGCCCAGCCCATTGGATCCCAAATAAATGCCCATGCCTGACACACCCAGCCTTTGCTAGGAGGGCTCCCCATTACGGTCCAGTCAACTTTGGGACTCATCTAACACTAGCTCTACCCCACTGGCATCTTCGCTTTAATCGCTGACCATTGATAGGTCAGATCTAAATTGGCTTTTTTGCACCTTCCACTCTTTCCTCTTGGTTCTGCCTTCTGGGCCAAAGAGAACATGTCAGATCCCCTCACAAGGCGACTCTCCAGAGTTCTCCCTTCAGGCTGCACAGACCGACTTTGTTCAACTGACCCTCCTGTGATAGGCACTTGAGGCCTTTCCCAGTCCCGATGGCTCTCCTGTGGACACTGCTCTGCTTCACGTGTCCTTCTTACACCCAGAAGTGCCCAGTCTTGAGCACAGTCCCTCCTAGAGCCCAGTGGGACATCACCTCCCTGTGACTGGAAGCCCTGTCCCTCTTGAGGAAGCCTCTCCATCCCATGATCCTCCTTGGTCTCCACATTGCCACAGACTCCCATTGAGATCGCATCCCCCTAGGCCCCCAGAGCTTTTTCAGATGTGGCTGCTGCTCTGTGCCTCTCTGCCTGGTGTGAAGGTGATTTGCAAGGACAACACTTTGCACTTGTCACGATTGAATTCCTTCTTACTGGATTCGGCTCAGTGCTCTGAGAGCCACTTGCTTGAGTCCAGCTCTGCGGTTCAGTCTGTTAGCCATCCCTCCGTGCTTCATGCAGTCCAGACATTTGAAGAGCAGGGTCTTCTGTGACCTCTTCTCGAGGGAGGCTGGTAGGCTCCTGCAAAGCACCCTCTCACCCTCTTCCTCCGGGTCATGGCCACTCACCTTGTGACGAGTAGAACTAAATGTGTCCCAAGTGTAGGGAAATTAGCTAGAGTTTACTTAGAAACTAGCTTTAGCACCAAGCATTTACTAAAGCCTATTAGATGCTAGCAGTCCCTACACACTGCCCCAAGCTCATTGGTTGGTAGCATTCAAGTCCATTGATTCATGGGACTTGAAGGCCAGCCATGAATAGAATGTGTTGAGGTCAGAGTTCAGATCTTCTGGCAGGAACAAAGCTTTGTGAGGTAACTTCCTGACTCGGGGCTGACCTCTTGGTCAGCCAGGCTTTCTCAGCAGGGGGTACCCTGGAAGTCCTAAAACCCCTATTAATAATTTTCTCACAACCTCTTTCTTTGATGAGCCATTCCAGGGTTTTCTCTGATATCAAACTTAACTGGCCCATGTTGTCTCTACTTATTTGTAAAAGTTGTGCCTTACCCAGACAGGCACCGTGGGGGCAGGGCTGGGCCTGGATTCAGAAAGACCTGAGTTCAAAGCTTGCCTTTGTGATCCTGAACCAGTCACTTCACTTGTTGGCTTCAGTTTCCTTACCTGTAAAGTGGAGATAATGGCAGCCCTGTGAGGATAAAGTGCCCTGCCACCCTCCTGGACATCTCTGAGACCTCAGGGTCATCAATGCTGTGGTCCTTGGTCATCGTCTTTCAGTCATTCAGCCGAGTCTGACTCTTTGTGACCCAGGGGCACCGGCATGCCAGCCCTTCCATCCTCCGCTTCCTCCCAAAGACTGGCTCGTGCGGGTCACTCCCATGACACCGCCCCTCTTCTTCCTCCTCTGCCATCTCTTTTGCCTTCAGTCTTTCCCACCATTCATGTCTTTCCCTGTGAATCCTGTCTTGTTATGTGGCCAAAGGATTTAAGCCTCAGCTTCAGTATTTGACCTTCCAGTGAAGAGACTGAATTCATTTCTTTTTTTTTTTTTTTAGGCAGTTGGGGTTAAGTGACTTGCCCAGGGTCACACAGCTAGTAAGTGTTAAGTGTCTGAGGCCGGATTTGAACTCAGGTCCTCCTGACTCCAGGACTGGTGCTCTATCCATTGTGCCACCTAGCTGCCCTGAATTCATTTCTTTAAGCATTTTTTTCTTTCTCTCCTTTCCTTTCCTTTCCTTTCCTTTCCTTTCCTTTCCTTTCCTTTCCTTTCCTTTCCTTTCCTTTCCTTTCCTTTCCTTTCCTTTCCTTTCCTTTCCTTTCCTTTCCTTTCCTTTCCTTTCCTTTCCTTTCCTTTCCTTTCCTTTCCTTTCCTTTCCTTTCCTTTCCTTTCCTTTCCTTTCCTTTCCTTTCCTTTCCTTTCCTTTCCTTTCCTTTCCTTTCCTTTCCTCCCTTCTTTCTTTCTTTCCTTCCTTTTTTGTGGGGCAATGAGGGTTAAGTGACTTCCTCAGGGTCATACAGCTAGTAAGTGTCAAGTGTCTGAGGTCAGATTTGAACTCAGGTCCTCCTGAATCCAGGGCTGGTGCTTTATCTACTGCACCATCTTGCTGCCCCCAGTTTCTTTAAGTATTGACCATTTTGATCTCCTTGCTGTCTAAGGGACACTCAACTCTTCTCCAGCCCTACAGTTCAAAAGTATTGATTCTGCAGTGCTCAGCATATAGTCCAACTCTCACAGCCATACATTGCCACAGGAAAAAACATAGCTTTAACCTTTGTTGGCAAAGTGATGTCTCTGCTTTTTAGTCTGCTGTTGGCCAGACTTGCTGTCGTTTTTCTTCCAAGGAGGAAGCATCTTTCAGTTTTGTGGCTGTAATCATTGTCTGCAGTGATCTTTGAGCCCAAGAATACAAAATTGGACCCTGCTTCCATTTCTTCTCCCTCTGTTTGTCAGGAAGTGATGGGACTGGTTACCAAGATCTTCAATTTTTTGATGCTAAGCTTTAAGACAGCTTTTGCACTCTCCTCTTTCACCCTCATTGAAAGGCTTCACTTTCTGTCTTCAGAATGGTATCATTTCTCCCGGCACCCTCAATTCTGCCTTTTGATTTGTCTAGCCTGGCGACTCACATGATGTACTCTGCATATCAGTTAAATCAGTGAAGGGACAGTATGTAGCTTTGGCATGCTCCTTTTCCAATTTTAAACCAGTCCATTGTTCTGTGTTCAGTTCCAACTGTTGGTTCTTGGCCCGCATGCAGGTTCCTCAGGAGACAAGTAAGATGACATTGTCCCATTGTCCTCCCATCTCTTGGAGGACTTGCCACATTTTGTTGTGATCCAGATAATCAAAGACTTTAGTGGAGTCACTGAAACAGAAGTAAATGTTTTTCTGGACCTCCCTTGCTTTCCCATAATCCAGCCAGTGTTGGTATTTGGTCTCTAGTTCCTCTGCCACTCTGAGAAGCAGCGTGCTCTTCTGGGAATTCTTGGGTCCTGAATTGCTGAAGCCTTGCTTGCAGAATCTTAAACATAACCTTGCCATCATGAGAGATAAGTGCAGGTGTTTGGTAATTTGAATGCTCCTTGGCATTGCCCTTCTTTAGGATTGGGACATAAACAGAGCTTTTCCAGTCCAGGGGCCACTGGACTGGCATATTGAGTGTAGTAGCACTTTAGCGCATCATCTTTTAGGGTTTTAAATAGCTCGGGTGGGATTCATCACCTCCACCAGCCTTATTGTCAGCAGTGTTTCCTCATGCCCTTGTGACTTCATTTTCCAGGATGTCTGGATCTAGGTCAGTAACCAAGCCATCATGGTTATCAGTGATGTTAAGATCTTTCTTATAGAGTTCTTTTATGTATTCTTTCTACCTCTTCTTTTTTTGTTGTTCTGCTACCTCTTAATCTCTTCTTGCTTCTGTTAAGTCCTTACCATTTTTGTCTTTTATCACACATGTTTTTTAAATAGTATTTTTTTCCAATTATATATAAAGTTAGTTTTCGACATTCATTTTTGTAAGATTTTGAGTTGCAAATTTTTCTCCCTCCCTCCCGTCCCTCTCCCCTTCTGAAGCCAGCAAATTATCTGATATAGGTTATACATTACAGTCATGTTAAACATATTTCCATATTAGTCATGTTGTGAGAAAAGAATTAGAACAAAAGGGGAAAAAAACAAGAAAGAAGAAACAAAACCAACAAAAATGAACAGAGTCTGCTTCAATCTGCCTTCTAATTCCATAGTTCTTTTTCTGGGTATGGAGAGCATTTTCCATCGTGAGTCTTTTTGGAGTTGCCTTGGATTATCGTATTGCTGAGAAGAGCTAAGTTTGTCACAATTGATCATCACATGATGTTTCTGTTATTGTGTGCAATGTTCTCTTGGTGTGATGGTCCTAGGTAACCCTCTAACGGTGCAATGCCCTCACGAAGTAGGGGCTCTCTTACTACGTCACAGGACACAAGCCTTTTCAGATCAAAGACTGGCTAAGTATGAAAGTTCAGGCCAAGTTGAACGTATGAATAAAGAGCTTAAGAGTATGATTGGCAAATTATGTACTGAAACCCATTTGAAAAAGGTCTATCTAGAAAACTAAAAGCTTCTTCCATTTACTAGTCTGGGAGATAAATTAAGGGAAAGGTTAAGTAGGGGAGATTTATGATCTAATATCCAATTTTTAATCTCACAGTTTGGTGTTCTCTTGGTTCTGTTATTGTGTGCAATGTTTCACTCAGTGTCAGTCCACTTAAGTCTTTCCAGGTTTTTCTGAAATCCACCTGCTCATTATTTCTTATAGCACAATAGTATTCCATCACATTCATATATCACAATTTGTTCAGCCATTCCTCAATTGATGGGCATTCCCCTGATTTCCAATTCTTTGCTACCACAGAGAGAGCTGCTATTAATATTTTTGTGCACGTGGGTGCTTTTCCCTTTTTTATATCATGCCATTTTTACATGAAGCTTTTGCTTGATATCTTTAATTTTCTTGAAGAGATCTCTTGCCTTTCCCATTTTAATTCTTTTCTTCTACTTCTTTGCATTACTCACCTAAGGAAGCCATCACTCTTCTCGCTAGTCTCTGGCATTCTGCCTTCAGTTGGGTAGAGCTTTCTTTTTGACTTTTCACTTTTGCTTTCTTTCTTTCCTCGGCTATTTGTAAAGCTTTCTTACTCTTTTTCTTTGGAAAGCCTTTTGTTGCTGCCTCCTGCACAATATTGTGAACCTCTGTCCACTCTGTCTGTCAGATCTGGTCTGAAAAGACCAAGCAAAGTCCCATCACCCCTTCCCTTTTTCAGGCCCTTTTTTCCAGGTGATTCCTTGGAACTAGAGAAATTCATGGTCCTCCAGCATGCTCTGCTGCTGCCTGGTTGGTTCTGAAGTGTGTGTGTGTGTGTGTGTGTGTGTGTGTGTGTGTACATGTGTGCGTGTGTGTACGTGTGTGTGTGTACATGTGTGCGTGTGTGTGCTTTAATTGGGTACATTTTCTCTTTGAATATGTGTAACAGACACTTTGACAAACTTGTTCTGATGATGTGGAACCCAGACCAGAAGAGCTTTGCTCCCTGCATCCAAATGGCTGAAATTTTGCTCTTCTGTTTGGGAAGGACCCTAAAAAGTCCATGCAGATAACGCTGGTCTCTTTTACCAAAACCCCACGACCAAGGGGATGAAGGTATGAGGGTCTATTTTCAATGAGGAGAGGCCGACTTGTAGTAATCAGGTAAGAGACAAAGCCTGCTTTGTCTCCTCCCAGCGTGAAGTCATAGAAATGAAAGCCTTCCCTGTGGGCCTCTGTGGGCCTAATGTACTAATAACTGATTATCTTCCTCATCTGAGACTCGCTCTGAATATCAGAGGGCCAATTATATGTTGCCTTGAGAATGCCAGAGAGAGCAGATTCTGTGATACAATTAATAGATGCTGGCTGGACACAGCAGGCTTGATGCTCTCCTGACTTTTTCTTCTCTGGTTTGTGGCTGAAATTTTGTTTTGCAGAGATGGAAACAAACAGCCACACGATCACATGGCCCCTTCTTCCTCAGGAGGTGCTGTTGTTAATAGATATGCTTGGCTGAGCCAGTGTTCAGCTGAAGAATTAAATGATACCTTTAAATTAAAAACCTTGGTGAAGCTAATCAGGGGGAACCAAGCTGTGGACGGGCTTCTGTGTGAGAAGGACCCAGGCTGGCTGTGAGGAGACCAGAAAAGCTCTTTCTAGCTTCGTAGTGAAGACAGGAATGATGTTTGCAGGCTGGGCTTGGGCCAGCCGGCCTGGGGAGTGTGATGGGGCAGCCTGTGTCTGCGTTCTGAACCTGAAGGAGAAACCACGTGGGGGAGGAGCAGTAGCTGCTTTGCCTTTGTAGCCCCCAGCAGGAGGAATGTTCAACCAGTGCTGCTTGTTTGTTTTGGGGTCTGACTTCACTTTGTCACTCCTGCCAGTTATGTGAAGTTCACATACTGAATTACCCCTTACCCCTAAGAGGGTCCAAGTTGGAAGGAGCCTCAGGGCTCCTGCGGTAGTGTCCAGCTCATATAGAAATGGGGGTCACAAAACCTTACCGAAGGATCCCTGTGGGCTGTGTGCTGACCTAGAAAATGACATAGGGGCATTGTTTGCATTCTGTCGTCGTATTTCCCACTTACATTTTAATCGGGGTCAGCAGCTTGGCCCTGGTTTGACACCTCTGGGCTAGTCTAATTAGCACCTCAGGGGGACACACATTGTGGCATCCCTTGCGAGTGGTCATCCAGCCTTTGCTGGAAAATCTGCAATAAATGAGAACCAAGTCCTAGGATCTCACGCTTAGAAGGTTGCATCTTGACCTTGAGCCTCAATTGACCTCTGTTCCTTCTCCCCATTGCTCCTCATTCGCAGACTGAGTCACTTACAGCTTTCCCATGACACCTCTCAGGTACTTCAAGGCAGCTGCGCTCTTCCTCCCCCAGGCTGAACGTGACATCCCTTGCCATCCTGAAGGCCCTTCCCTGGAGGCTTTACAGGTTTTATCAGTTTGATTTGTTCTGTGGTGCCCAGAACTGAACATATACAGCATTCTAGACCTACATGTATTTGGGAACAGTGGCTGGACCTGACTCCGCCCCCTCCCCCCCACCCAAAAATCATCCATGCCTCAGTGATCAAATTTTAATGGTACCCAGTGGTGTATCCTTCGAATGTCAGACGGTTCCGAAGAAGAGAAATGACTGCAGACGGTGCTTGTTTAGCAGAAGGCAGCAGATGAGGCAGCAGCAGTAGCTCCTGACCTGTTGCCCTTTACATTGCCGTGAAGTCTTTTTTTTTTTTTTTTTGGTGAGGCAGTTGGGGTTAAGTGACTTGCCTAGGGTCACACAGCTTGCCATAAAGTCTTTAGGACAATGGTGTCTCCGAGTATCTTCAGGGATGTCCTTGATGAAAACATGAAGAAGGACAAGGCCGCCTCTCCGACACTGTTTCCTGTCAAGGTCCACAGGCTTGTACTCATCAAGCTTCCTGAGACACATGGAGGATGTGAACTCCCCCATTTTTCTGGTTTATTGGTTTAAAGTATTTTATGAGGAGTCAAATGTAGCCTTGAAGGCTGTTATCAGTCGCTTCCCACCTGTGTAACCAACCTGTACATCACTTGGATGCTGTGGCAGCAGGAACTCTAACAGGCACTGTGTCCATTGGTCTGTCTGCTACCATGGCCATGAGGGTCTGCATGGCAGGGGATGGCAGGAGGCCGGGCAGGCTGCATGCCACTGAGCATAAAGACAGCCACACACCCACACAGCACCAGGGGCAGCAAACCACATGGCCTTTGGCCTGCTCTGACCCTTATCTCCTTCCCACACTGTCACCTATCTTGCAGTTGACTCCTGCTCCTACTTCAGGCCTTGCTTTCCACCACAGGTCTTTCGGCTCTGGGGTCTGTGCCCTAGTTCCTCACTTTAGCATCTTCACTCTTCCAGAGCCCAGGCTTCTGCCAGCCTGTAGAACTTGTGCAGTGAAGGTGGGGTGACTTCTCTAGAAAGGAAACAAAGCAAATCAGAGATGTTTGCCAGCATTGTGTAAAGGGTGTTCCCAGATGGCATTGGCCTTGGAGTACCATAGCAGTGCACCAGACACCATCTACCATGGAAAAACAAAGTGCTTCGACGCTGTTGGGACAGCCCATTTAGTTAGGCGACTTTTGGACACAGATACTAAATACAGAAGAAACAGGGTAGGATTGCCCTTGGGGAGTGACTTTGGACTTTCAGTGGTTTCATGATGCTTACTGCTCGCTGCAAATGCCCCGTCCCCTTAGCCCTGAGATTTTCCTAGTGATGCTACAAGGCTGCAAATCCCAGAGCCTGATTTTGTAAGAGTGAAGGACAAGTGACCCAGAGGGCCCGAGGCACAGTGTGCTCTGAAGGAGACTTGCTCATGAAATGATACAGGAAGCATGAGCAGAAAGGAGGCTGGGGAGCCAGCACACAGACTGGAGTGTGGTTTGTGGGAGGGCGCATCGAGGGATGGCAGTCTGCATGGGCGGAGGGAAATGATGGAGCCACCCAAGCATTCCATTTCCAATGGTTTCTCATAGGCCACCTGCTGGTGTGGTTAAATTGTCCTTTCACTTGAGATCCTGTTTGCTTTTTAGATTGGAAAAGAGCACATGAAGACATTCTAAATTATGAATGAACCTGGTGCTTTAATTAGCAGCTGCAGCCGCTGGAGCTGTGGACGCGGCAGCAGAGAAGATTGAGAGATTTTAAGGAAATTAGCTGTTAATTAGGATTTTATGAGGTAGTGAAACAGACGATGTACAGTGATTGCTTCTGTCCTCACCAGAGAGGAAGGCAATGGTCGTGACTTTTTTTTTTTTTTTTGAATGTACAACCTCTGCAGAACGACTCATGCGCTTCTAGAACCCCTGCCCTTAGGGTGTCATCTCAGTGTGGGTTTGACTTTAGGAAATGGGGAAAATAGAAGTTCTCCATCCTTGCTCTGTTTTCTCAGCTTTGAATTGTGCACATGCTGTCTCCCTTGTGAGCCCCTGGAGATCAAGGCTTGCTTTTGGTCTTTGTTTCCCCAGCACTTCAGACAATGTCTGGCATACAGTAAGCACTCAATAACTGCTGATTCTAAGTTGAATACATATGAGAAGGAAAGTTCCTGGCTTTTCTCTTGAATGAATGTTTGCAGTGAGAAGAACAACAAAGCAAGATGGAAGCATTTCTTGGGTGCTTGCAACACCCAAAAAGCCTTAAGAAGATGGAGGCCAAAGTTTTGTCTGTGAGGGCGGGTGTTGGGTGGTATCTGAATCAGGTCAGCTCTTGTCCTGCCACCGAGCAGATCCTTCTGTAACATGAAGGAGCGAGGCTTGATCTGTCCCATTGTCACCAGCGGGCCAGATGCCAGAAAGACATGATTGGAGGCCCCCACCAATTGGGGAGGGAGAAGGAGCCAAGGACCTTGAGTCATGCCAGCACTGCCTCAGGCTTGGTCCTGCACCCGAGAGCTGAAGAGACAGCTGGGAACAGCTGGACTGTAAGCTGTGCCAATGTGGCCCCAGTGTGCCACTGGGTAGCTGTGCCCTCTGCGGGCTCTTCTTCAGCACATGTGGGAGGCTGCACTGGTAACAGGGACACAGACTTTAGGACTGTGATGGCTCTGGCTGCGGATGGGATGAAGGAGGAGGATTGAGCTGGGAAAACAGATCCGATGACTTAGAGGATGATGGCGTTTTGGGGAGGGCACCTTGGTTATTTCTAACAGTCCTATGTTTATTAACAACCAAGATAATGGCGAATGTTCTCCCCTAGTCCCTATCCTCTTGATGCAGTGCTGTTCTTTGCTCTGCCTTATGCTGCCATCTCCTTTTTTTCATGCCCAGGGGCAGAACCATAGATCTAAATCTGGGAGGAACCTCAGCTGGTCTAGTCTGGTCCAACCCCTCTGATTCCCTAGAGACTGGCTCAACTGCTCATGGCTGCCTAGGTAGTCTGTGGTGCCACTGAGATTTGAACTCAGGGCCAGTGGCTCCCGGCTCAACCCTCTTTCCATTGCCCTGTGCTCCATGGGTCATTTCCAACAATGGCCAGGGAATCCTTGCTAATTGGTCTTGTTAGATTGGAGCTTTCACCCGTTTATGATGTGTCGGTGGAAAGAATTCCCCCACACATCTGTGGACACCCTTCTGGTGCCTCTGCCAATTGCACTCTTCTCCTTAGAACTGTCGCAGTCAGATTTACTGTGAAGAGGGGAGGGCGGTTAAGTATTTCAACAAAGCTGAGGACAGAAACTTGACCTTGTTTGACTCCTGCCAATAAAAAACTGACTCTATTTTGTGCTAGTGACATGGGGGAAGTCTTTCTTCAAGCAGTCTGCAAGCTGCTTCCAGTAGGTCTAGTCTTTGCCCTGAAGGAGATAAGAGTTGAACATGAATGGCAGCAATACAAGGGGTAGGTGGTATGGTGAGGATGCCAGCCGTATGGGCAGTGCCAGCAAAGCGTGAAATTTGCAGAGTGGGGGAGGAATAACTTAAGACCGATATGCCTAGGAAAGACATAAAAGAGCGGGTCTTCCGGTTGCAGGGAGTGGACAGAGGCAGGAGAGCAGGAAGTGTGTTGAGCTCATAGGTGAGCAAGGTGTCCACATTGGCCATTGTGCGGGGTTTGGGGATTGAACCAAGGCAGGTTGGGGTCAGATTGGGAGGGGGCTGGGAAGGTCAGACTAATTAATGTAGGCAACAAGAAGCTGTTGGAAGATGTTTTGAATTGGAGAGTGACATATTTAGTGCTTTAGAACGTAAGGCTGGCGGTAGAAGAGAACCCTCCTGGTGCAGGCAAAGAGAGCAGGGGAGACTTGCAGTCTGATTTAGGGGTGAGGCAGTAAGGCCCTGCACGGGGCGCTGACAAAGGGGAAAGAAGAGGTAATCCTTCCCTATTTGGCAAGGACTGCTGGCAGTAATTAGGATGTGAGCAGCATCTTACACCGGGCTTGTATGACACCACAAAGAGCTCAAGGTGGAGGTTGGCCCTGCTCAAAAAAAGTAGAAGAGACTCAGATGAGTGCCTTCCTTGGCTCTGATGGGGGGTGACTTCCGTGAGGAAGGGGTAGCAGTGGTCACAAAAGAGAAAAGGGTTAAGGCCAGTCACATGAAATTGAGACAGACGTGTGTGTGAACAGAACCAGGGGGCAGTGATTGCCCAGAGCTTGTGTGCCAGGTGCTGCCCTCCCAGGGGAGTGGCCTGATGACGTTCAGAAACTCCTTTCCATTTCGAGGGGACTCCCTGGTCCTTCAGCAGAGTCTCTGAGCATGCACTCCACAGGTACAAACTCTGCCTCCTGCAGCGTGGAGTCTCCTCCCTGTCCCGTGGACGGGACGTGCCTTTCTTGTTCCCGCTGCCTCCCTGAATCCAGACCCTCCCTTGGAGGAAGTCTTCCCCGTCCACTCTCGCCCGTATTAGTGGCACGGCGTCAGCAGGGAAGCACTTGGTGCCTTAGATCACCATTTCACCGTTCTCTGTCGCGTGTGTCTGATCTCCTCCAGCAGAACTGTGAGCTGTGTGAGGGCGGGCATCCTGCTCCCCATTCCACCCGATGGAGTGGTGTGGTGCTGAGCACATAGACGAGCATCAGCAGACACTCGCTGAGTGGAATTGGATTGGTCACTGATTTGTAGACTTGGTGATGAGTCCCGCTTGTCCCCTAGCTAACTGTGCTGCTTTGGGCTTGTCCTTTCCTGTCTCTGGGACTGCGGAGGGTAGATCGCTAAGCGCCCTTTCAGCTCCGACACCTGTTTTATATGACTTTGCGCAGACGGTCTTTCATTTGTGTGGCTGTACCCCTTTCTGAAGAGAAGTTTGCTGGGGTGCGGTGGGCCCTGCAGTGCCCAGCTACCAAGCTGGCGGGCGTGCTGAAGGCTTTTAGAAGCCACTTTTCAGTCATTTATACTTCCAGATGTCTTGTAATTGGCAAAGACTCAACAAAGACTGAGCCTTTGGTTCCCGACGGCTTGTGTTCTCAGCCAGCGCTGTTTGTCACTCACTCATAAGGGTGCCACGGGTTATTTCTTCTCAGTTTGGGCCACTCCTCTTATGAACCTTCTTTGTAGCAAAAGCAAAGCATCAGGCATCCCTGACAAATAGTGTACACACCATTCCACACCAAGGCTCCCCACCTCCCCAAGGGAAGAGAGAGGTGCCTTTACTTGGCCTTCTCTAGAGCCAAGGTTGTTAGTTGCAGTTGCCCCAAGGATTAGGTTTTGCTTTTCTTCATTTACATCATGGTAACTATTTTTGGTTTGATTTAGTTTGCTGTGCACCAGCTCAGTCACAGCTAACCAGGGTTTTCTTTCATTTTTTCTGATCTAGTAAATATTCCATTGCATTTGGGGGCCGTACTTCCATCCGTCATTCCCTCATTGATGCACATTCGCTTTGTCTCCAGTGTGTTTGGTATCACAGAAAGTGCTGCCGCAGACATTTTGGCCTCGGTGGGACCGCTCTCTCTTTCTCTGGCCTCTCTAGGCTGTGTAGCTGTTTGTGGGATCTCTAGGTCAGAAGGTTTCTTAATATTTCTCTCTTCGTTCCAAAATTGATTCCATAGTGGTTGGACCATTTTGCGGCTTGATCGACAGTTTATTACTATGGTGGACCTGTCCTTGGGCTGCTCTTTTCCCCTCAGGACATATATAGGGGTATAGAAAATTGGGCCCAGTGTGTCTCAGGACAAGATGCTTCCTCCTTTGTTCATCAGCCCCTCCCCACCTTCTTTATGACACCAGAATTTGACAGGAGGGGTCTTTGCACACTGGTCATCAAGGTCTCCAGAGTGTGCTAGGAGCTGGGGGGCGGGACGGTAATCAGGCGCCTTTGTGAAGCAGCTCTCGGTACCCATGTTTGTTTTTCCTTCTTAGCTGAAAGGTCACAAATACAGTCCAGGCTATAATGCAGACGTGGGGGACAAGTGGATCTGGCTGAAATGAAGCCTTTCTCCCTTGGAAGAAGCAGCCGGAGTAATTACAGAGCCCGGACAGTCCAAGAACCAGTCACCAAGGAGATGAGCCTCCAATTATGGGAGAGACAGAGGGAATGGGCTCCTCTGTGCCCCCCGCGATGAGGACCGCAGGAGGGGAGCAGCTTTCTTCTATGACCCCGGGCAGTGTCGGTCTAAGAAACTAAAAACAAAAAACCCAGAATGTCCCAAACCGGCCAGCAGAGCCAGAAGCACCTTCCTTCCATTGCCTCGGTCTCTGGCTTCTGTAGGGTGTGTATTTTGCTTCCTCATCCTTCCAAGAAATAAAACCTTTTGTGTGGAACTCCCTGAAGTGTGTGTGTGCATATGTGTGTGTGTGTGCGTGTGCGTGTGTGTTCCTGCCCCTGGATGGCTGGGTATATTCCACTCCTTGGAGCACTGGGGTCCTGCCTCTCACTCACACAGTCCGGCAGCTGTAGCAAACAAAAGCCCGAAGAGAACAGACTGAAAGGGGCAGGGAAATGACCGCCGGGTGACCTGGCGGTGCGTTTGTCTTTAGAAATTTTGGTCGGCTTGCCGCTCTCCTCATTCTTCCTCTGATGGCCGTTTACTGGCTCAGATTGTCAAGGCTGGAAAATGCAAGGGGAAAGTAATAATGAGCACCTTTGAGTCCCACCGGACAAAAGCCTGGTGGTGGATTCGTTCCGCCCGGCCTTCCCTCCTGCTCTGTGATGCCAGCCGAGGTGCGGGCAGAGAGAGCAACCCCTGAGCTGGCGGATGCTTCCGAAGGCAGTGCCGAAGCCATCTGAAAACAGGCCCGAGGAAGCCGAGTGACCCGCATCCCCAGTTCAGCTCCCAGGAGGTGACCCTGCAGCTCCCCGGCCATTCTGGAGTCGGAGGCCATATTTAAGTGGTTGTAATTTGGCATTTCCCACAAGGAACTGAGCCCTTGAATAATTAAATGGAAATGCTGCTGGGCATCGGGCCAGTCACCCAGGGCCTTCGCTTCCCAGCACCCCCATTTGGACTTCAACTCCCCCCCACAAACCCATTATGAGCAGAGGCAAAAGAAAGACAAATCTCTTTAATTATCTTCAGGCTGTGCCTGGTGCTGCCTCCTCTGCAGGGACCCCCTTCTTTTCCTAGTCACCAGCAAGTCAGGGATGTGATGGAGTGGGGGTCAGGATGACTTTGGGGAGGTCGCATGCCCGCCCACTGTCCCGACCCCCTTTCATGGCGTTTCAGGTCTAAACCCTGCGGCCACTGTAAACGCTGGTTTTTCACAGGATTTGTGTCCAAGCCCGAGAGCAGCCGCGAGGTTTGTTATTTGGAATTGTAATGTTTTGTTTTCTAGTGTTTTCTTTTATAGGCTTGTGGGCAGAGACAGAGACAGGAAAAAACCTTCCATGCTTTTTCTTCCAATTGAAATGCTGCACCAGAATCACAGCCCTTCAGGGTTGGAAGGGCGTGCCAAGGTCAGCCCTCTCCCCCCCAAAGAAACCCTCCCTGCGAGCCCTCCAGAGGCTGGGGGACTCGCTGTCTTCACAGCAGTCGGCTCCCTCCTGGGCAAGCTTCTTACATCAAATCGGGCAGTGCCCCCATTTCTCCTTGGTCTGCTCTTGGGGGCCACACCAAACAATCTCTTCAAATACTTGATGTCAGCTGGGAATCCATTCCTCCTCCCCTAGAGCTTACTCCAGGGGAAACACGCCCGCTCCATTCACCAGCCGAAACTTGAGTCCCTTCCCCACCCCAGCTGCTTCCCTCTGAATGCTTTCCAACATGCTGCGACAAGAACTGGGCACAGGCCTTCCCGTGTGGACCATCCCTTCCTCATTTCTCCATTTCTGTCTCCATGCAGCCAAACTTGCATTGATGGCTTGGCTGCCGGGTGACAGTGTGGCCCGCAGCTGAGCTGGTGGTCCTCTGACACCCTCAATCTCTTTCAGCCAGACTGCTTTCAGCTAGACTTCCCCCATCTTTTATTTGAATGTAGTAGTAGGGATCCCCTTTCTTTTCTTCCTTCCTTCCTTCCTTCCTTCCTTCCTTCCTTCCTTCCTTCCTTCCTTCCTTCCTTCCTTCCTTCCTTCCTTCCTTCCTTCCTTTCTTCTCTCTCTCTCTTTTCCTTTCTATTTCTCTTCTTCCCTCCCTCTCTCCCTCCTTACCTCCTTTCCTTTTTCCTTCATCCTCTTTTTTTTTTTCTTTTGTGGGGTAATGGGGGTTAAGTGACTTGGCCAGTGTCACAGCCAGTAAGTGTCAAGTGTCTGAGGCTGGATTTGAACTCAGGTACTCCTGAATCCAGGGCCAGTGCTTTATCCACTGTGCCACCTAGCTGACCCCTCTTTCCTTTTTTCTTAAGAGCAAATTTTTTTTTTTAAATGCTTTTCCAAATTGTGTAAATCTACAAAAATCACAGTGGCAAGTGTGGCCCATTAGACAGCCTTAGAGTCAGGATGATGTAGACTTCAGTCCTCTCTGACACACACCAGCTGTGTGACCCTGGGCAAGTCACTGCCTCTCGGCTCAAAGCAACTCAAAGATGAGAATTGCAGGACAGTTAGACCCTCCATGTGTAGAAGCCTCCTGACTGTAAGTTCCTTACCTCATGAAATAGGCCTGAGTCTGCCTCCCCCCAAAAACAGCCCCACCACAACCCGAACACAGGACTCGAAACTCCTCCCTGCTCCCCCTCCTGCAGAGGACAAGAGGGTTGCTCTTCCTTTAGCCCCTCAGAAAACCCTCTGTCTAGATTGAGGGAGCAAGTACTGTCTTTAAAATAGTCTGGCCTGCCTACGTAGCTGCACAGGATGATATGAGAAGATCAAATGCCGCAGTTTTAGGAGGTCATTTGTGAATGCCACATCCACCGGACATATTTAGAGCAGGCTTGGCCCTGCTGTCTGTCCTCTGGGATGTCTTCTTCAGTAGAACAGCAAAGTGTGGCCACTCTTTGCCCCAGTGGCCAGGACATCCATGAAATTCCATAGCTACTTCTGGGCAGAGAGTGATGGGGCAGGGAGGTGGACAGACTGTCTGTTCTGGAGCCGAGTGGGCCCAGTGACTTGTGCCCCTCATCCAGGAGCACAGGAGGGACGGAGGTCCCAGTGTCCTGTTGCCTTCACGTCCTGTCGGAGAGGTTTCTAGCCAGTTGCCTGTGTGCACACACTAGGACAGAAGAAGAGCTAACTCATGAACAAATCCGCCGGGATAAAAATTCAGATTTTCACTTGAACCTTGAAACAATTTTATTCATCGCCTAGAATTCTAAGAATCTGAGATTCCATAACTTGACAAAAACAACTGTTGAATGAAGATGGTGTAAAAATCACGTTTAAAAATAGAACAGGGCTAGATTTCTGCTCCCTGAAATACTCCTCATCTCCTTGGTTAGAACAGGTGGATGGCAGAGTGTCTCTACCACTCTCCATGGAAAGATGCCGCGATGCCTCTGCAGCCGTCAGAAGTATCAGATCTTTTTCCATAAGGGAAGGTGCTGCTGCCCCTCTCATCACTTTAGGACTAGGGGGTGCTGTCCTTGCCCGCCATGTTCTAGGGACCCTGCTTTGGATACATTAGGAGGTCTCGAGGGGCCCCGTGTGTTGTGTGGAAAAGGCTGTGATTCCAGATGAGTGTGGAGAGGCTGCTTTTTCCCGTCTGTCCTTCCCAGAAGTACCTGTCAGGCTGCTACCTTCCAGACCCCTGACGAGCTGGGAAAAGAAATGTTTCCCTTTTCAATGTAGAATATGGCAGAAATCCCTGGATGAACGATCTAGTGGCCAGCAGGAGACTTAATTAGCGCCTGTGATGGGGGTTTCTTTGAAAATAGCTGGCTCGTGTGGCAAGGGTTGGCGGGCACATCATCTGGGGCCTGACACCTCTTGAGTGGGGCTGGTGTTTCTTCTTGTGCAGAGGGAGATAAAACTCTTCCACATACACTGATTGCCACGGCTGAAGCTTGGGGTAACAGCAAATGGACTAAGGCCCTGTTGACACCTGAGGCATCCAGGTGAGTCCTTCATGTGAAGAAAGCTCTTGTGGACATAGGAAAGGTGTGGGGGAGGGAGAGGGGCCTCGGTGTCCACGTGTTTAAGTTTTGCCACCTTGGGGTGCACTCTTGACAGTCCACACTCAGACTTCCTACTTTCTTGGTTGACCCTTATTGATCCAAGGCGTCGAGACTTGAGCTCAGGTGCTTGCTAGCCTTCCCAGTGGAACAGAGCCTGCAGGGAAGTGGCTGAGCCTTCAAGGCCCAACGGGACTTCTCTTTAAGCTCTGGAAGGAATCCTCTCAGGAGAGAGGCTGTGGTTCTGAACCCCAGGTCTGTTCGGTCTGGGCTCTTCCTGAAACTGTCCCTAAGGACGCCATCTTGGGCCTTGGCATTTGTAAAGGGGGCAGAGGGAGGACTCGGTAAATTGATGGACATTGGCCATAGGACAGTGGTGGTGGGACCGGGCCGTGGCCAGGAGAGTTCACTGACCTTGGGTCTGTCCTCTCTCTGTGCTGTGATAGAATGGCCTGGTGCACACTGGGCTCCCAGCTTGTCGTGCCCGGGGTGCTGCTGCTTCTGTTGAAGGAATCACGCTGTGGGATAAAAAGAGAAGCCTGAGCTTGGATTTCTTTTTTGTGCTCTCTGTGGCTCTATGAGCACTGTGTTAAGCATGTGACTAACTCTATCAGAAGATAAGGAAGCAAAATTGAAAAACTTGTTGCATGGGACCTGTGGCCCAAGTCAAATGACCCCTGCCGTGTCCAGCCAAAGGAGGGAGGAGGCTCCTGTGCCCATGTCCCATCGTTTGTGCCTGAGTGCAGGTGGCACGGCCAGCGAGCAGGCCTGCTGTACTTGGGGCTTTTCACCCTCTGAGTGGCTTACCAGCATTAATTAATCATTACCCACTAACAGCACTCTGTGGTTCGTCTGGAAGAGCTCGGATGCATTTGGTCTGGCTGGATCCAGTGGCTCTCAGCGTCAACTTCCTGAGCACAAGGAATAAATCCATTCTAATGGAGTTTTTAACTCAGACAGAAATGGTTTGGAAGAGCTGAGAGCTCCCAGTTGGCACGAGTGTTTCCATACGCATGGATCTAGCACCGTGGTAATTGCTTATTTTAATGAGTAGAGTAATAGCACATAGGGACTCCTGCGGAAAAGAAAGTGGAGGTGGGCACTGATGGGTGAATTTCCCCCGCCTCTTTGTCTTCAAGGCTCTGCACCCCTGGCCGGAGCAGCCTCCAGACACCGCTCCGGAAGCCTGCTTAGAATGCCTCCTGGAGCCTCTAAGCTCAACTCGGGGCTCCGAGGCCGTTTGGTCCAGTTTGGGCCTGACCAAGTCCCCTTCCCGACGCCCCTGACACATGGTCATGCAGCAAGAGCTCTTATTGCCTTGGTTTTTTCATATATCAAGTGGGACTCCCCAAGCTCTGCCCCTTGGGCCGGACGGTCCCAAGTCTAAGACAGCCGGGTCTTCCCTGCCCAGGGCTCCCCAAGCTGCTGAGCTGCTTCTCTTGCACATGCACTCTTCGGAGAGCTTGATGGGCATCCAGTTGGGAAGGCATAGGTGGGGTTTTTGAGAAGGAAAAGTCCTCCCTGGCAGTATTTCAGCCAAAAGCATTAACGCTATCGATGACCCCTCTCCAGCCCATTCTTTATCCTCAGATGGCCTCCACAGGGTGGGGCAACAGTCGGTCCTTGCCAGGCCACCTTGTCCTTTGCCAACTTGGAGTTTGAGCTTTTCTCCACGTGGGGCTGGCCTTGCTCACTGTAGGCTGCCGCTGGTCACAGTGATAAAAGCTTGGCTCTCAAGGTGGGAAGATGCCTCAGACACAATGGGACACTATGGGATACTGGACAGGTGGCCCCCTGGGGCCTCCTCTGCGACTTCTGGAAAACGGGAGTAATAACAGCACCTGTCTCATGGGTTGTCGGGAGGTTCCAGTGAAGTGATTCATGGAAGTGCTTCACAATCTGAAAATGTTGTAAAAACATCGACGATTTTTATCAATGTTTTCTGATGATGACCTAAACTGAGTTGGCAGATAAGGGCCTTTGGCCTGTTTTTGGACAGCCTGTGAGCTAAGGATATTTTGTTGAATTGTAAAATAAAGTGTTATTGCATTTTAAAATGTAAAACCCATTCTTAGCTCACCTGGGCTGGGCTGGATTCGGCATCGGGTGTGCCCTAGTGGGAAGTTGATCATTGTCCCCATCTCATGGCTCCCAGTGTGGTCAACATTTGGAAAGGTAGGACAATCATTCATTCAGCAAACATTTATCAAGGCCTTACTCAGTTCAGTCCCAAGATCACGCCTCAAGTGCCTCCCAGTGCAAGTACAGGGGGGCAGCTAGGTGGTGCAGTGGATAAAGCACCGGCCCTGGATTCAGAAGGACCTGAGTTCAAATCCAGCCTCAGACACTTGACACTTAACTACCTGTGTGGCCCTGGGTAAATCACTTAACCCCCATTGCCCTGCTGAAAAAAAGGTAAACCAGTGCAAGTACAGGGTACCCTGTGTCTGGGACGCTGTGCTTGCTCTGTTCTGGCGACACAAAATGTAGATAAGATGTGGCTTGAGAGAGAGCAGTGAGGGCCTTTGGGCCAGTGAGAAAGCTTGGCCTCAGTGGTCATGCCATTCTTCGCCGGAGCCTTGGGTGAGATGGGAGGAGGAAGGAGGGGTCAGCTGGGTCCCTCAGACGTGGCCTGGCCAGCTTCACTAGACTCCCATCACGTGCCTTTTCCATCTCGCTGGACCAGAAGGACTCTGAGCTCCCTTCCAGAGAAGGGTACTAGCCCAGGGCATGGGGACATGCAGCCAATGGGTGGGGCATTCATTAATGAGCATGCATTCAGGGCTTGCGGTGTAACAGGCCCTGTGGAGGAGGGGAACGAATGCCCAGTGCCCAGAGTTTGCCCCCAAGGAATGTCGGAGGTCTCTGACAAGAGTTTTGGACCATCCCAGAAAGCTCTGTTGATCAATCTGCTGGGCCACATGACGTGGCCAGGCTGGGTGGCGACTTGTCACTCCCCCAAAAGGGCCTTTCAGCCCCAAGTGCTTGAGGGGAGCTCCCCAAAGTTTCCTGCAAGTATTTGCTGCAGAACTTTGGAAGTTGACCCTCCCTTTGTTGGACATCCAGGTTCATTTTGTAACCCCCTCTGGAAGACTAAAACCGTATTTCCCAACGCTGTGGGGGCCAGGAGTTTCTGGTGCTGATTCTTGTGGGTTGACCAAGAACTTTGGTGGGGTTTCAGTAGGAGGATAACGGTCACGCAGGCCGCTATTGAAAGCGTTTGACTGAAAGGAACATTTCTCTGAGTCAACGGTCATCTGGCTGTTTTCACCCACAAAGGCCATGGGCATGAAACGCACCCTGGGACCTGGGACAAATCATTCACCCTCCCCAAGTTTCCCTTTTTCTCCTTACAGACTCAATGGCCTTGGAGGCTCCTTCCCACTGTGACAGCATGAGCTCTGCTCTGTAGGGCAGGGTACGAACACTGAGCCCACTGAGTACCTGGCAGAGAGAGCAGAGGCCCATCTCTTTGCCATAGGATCTCCCAGTGTGTCCCCTCTGCCACAGTCAGACTCCGCACCCAAGAGCTGGGCTGACCCAAGGGACCCTCCAGACCAGCCAACACTTGTACAAGAATCTGCTCCACAGCACCTGACTAGGGCCTCTCTGCTGTCTCCCAAGGGCCTTCCTACACAGAGTCCTCGCCCAGACCCAAGGGCCTCCATACAGAGAGTCCTCACCCAGACCCAAGGATGTCCCTACACACACACACACACACACACACACACACACACACACACGCACACACACACACACACATGCGCACACACGTACACACACATGCATACATGCACACACGCATGCACGCACGCTCTCCATGGGAGGAAGGACTCTCTAACATCGAGCCTCCCTTTCCCTCTTTGCAGCTTTCCCGTTGTTCCTGCTTCTGCCCTCTCACAGCAAACAGAATGAGGTTGATCCCTCTTCCTGTCGCAGACTTGATCCCACTTTGGGGTTTTCTTCTCCAGACTAAAGCTCCCAGCCAGGCCCAGGCCTGCTGGGAGTCCTGTTGGAAGCCTCAGGGTTCGGCCCCGGCCTCTGTTCAGCTCATTCCCTGGTCTAATGTGTCTCTCAGGGCCACATGCCCTTCATGTGTGGGGGGAAAGGGCTGCTGACGCAGTTTGGAAGGAGGAAAAACCGATTGCTTCCTGCTGCGCCCACATTTGACAGGCCTGTTGGCAGCTCCAGAGGGAGCCGGGGGCATGTTCCCCATTTGCTATAGCTTCTCAGCCATCTTGGAGCTGTAGAAAGCCAGCACTGGCCTGAGGGCCGGAAACAAAGGGGATTCTGAGTATCTGATCCTGGTCAGGCCCCATCTGGAGGCCTGGGCTCAGTTCTGGGGGCACCTTGTTTGAGGAAGGGCATGTCACAGAGGGGATGCCAGGCTGGGGAGGGGCCAGGAGAGCATGCCGGGTCAGGATGGGGTGGAGGACCTAAGAAGGGGACATGATCATTGTCTTCCAGTATTTGATGGGCTCCTAAAAGAGGAATTCAATCCTCTTTAAAAATAATATGGTGGCAGGGCAGCTAGGTGGTGCAGTGGATAGAGCACCGGCCCTGGAGTCAGGAGTACCTGAGTTCAAATTTGGCCTCAGACACTTAACACTTACCAGCTGTGTGACCCTGGGCAAGTCACTTAACCCCAATTGCCTCACTAAAAAAAAAAAAAAAAAAGAAAGAAACAAGAGCAGAACATTGGAGACAGGCCCCAAGTGGGGGGGGGCAGCCAAAGCTCCTGAGGACACTTGTGGGGGGGGGGGTGCAGTCTTTGCAGGTGGCCCATTTGTGGCTTCTTGGCAGGTCGGCCACCAAGTTCATCCAATGCCCCGGTTGATCCCAAGAAGAACAGGCTTTGGGGTTTTAGGGTGAGGGTTAGGGCTCGGCTTGTCCCACGGCTCAACCAGACCAGAGCTGGGGAGGATTCTCTCCTTCCCCTTGGGGCTTAGAGGACCCAGGCTGGTGGTTTTGCAAAGGCAGAACCAGCACCAAGGCACCCCCAGGTGTGGGTGGGCTGGGGCCCAGAACACACCCAACAAAGCCATAAACCAGAAAGAATGTGCCCTTCCTGGAAACCAAGGATGGAAGCTAAACTCTGGGAAAAGACTGTTTGGTGGGCCCGAGGAGTTTCCTTTTTAGAGTTCTTTTCCCCGGCTCCCAAGGCGATCTTCTGGTTGCCTGTTCAGGCAGGACAGTGAGGCCTCCTAGGGCCAACGGACACGCTCCTGTTTGTCCATGCTTGGGAACTGGCCAGGGGTATGGGTGAGGTGCCCAGCTGTCCCCTGTGCACGATGGGAGGAAGGGAGGATGTCCCTCTTGCATTTTGTAATCTCTAGCGTTTGTTATTGTGGTGTCTCAGTTACCGTTATTGCCTGCGGGGCACCTGGCTTCCTGCCTGGGTCACAGGAGAGGCCAGCAGCCATTACAGGCACACCTGGGTGAGGATGAAGCCCCGGGAGCAGGGCAGGATGAAGTTACTCTCTGGGGTGCTGATCTGTGGCCCAGCCACCGGGGCCCTCCTTCATCCCCTCTTCTCAGTCCGCATCCATCCCTTCTCTAAGGTAGCAGCCCGGAAGGCCATCTGTCGCCATATAGAGCCTGTTCAGGTCAATGCTCTCTTGTTAATCAGCCTCTAATTTCTCTCCGAATCCCAGCCAAGCAAAAACACACCGTATGACGTCATGGTGACCTCAAGGGGACACAATTAAAAAGGCAGGATAGAAAAGTCCCAACAGCAGCAAACCATCTCACCACCCATGTCACTCCACAGGCTTGCCCTCCTCGTCCTCCAACCCCATAATCTCTTCTGGACTGCAAGGCCAGGTCGCACCTCGTTGGCGGACCTGGGGGGATCAGCAAAAGCTGCATCGGCCTCTTGACTACCAGATAAACGCCGAAGGTGCCTGGAATTCCCACTGATTTCCAGAGTCCAGCCCAGAAAGGGCAGAGTCTCTTAAGGCCCACCACAGCATGAGAATCAATGAACATTTATGAAGTACCTACTGTGTGCCTAAATGTGAGAATGTAAAGAAAGGCAAAAGACTCCTGCTCCTCAGGAGGTCATCCCAATGAGGGGGACACTTCAAGGTCTGCCAACCCCCAAAGAGGAGACAGCCCAGAAGACAGTTCCTGGCTCTGCAGCTTTTCTCCCTCGATTTGGCTCTTCAACACCCCCGCCCCCTTACATCTGTGATCCTCCCACAGGATGTCCTGTGATGTCATCACCTACAGAAGTCTGGGGACAAGGTCCCAAAGAGCATGGGATCACTCTTGGCTGGGCACATACCCTCTGGCTACAGATGTGGCCCACCCACCCGGCCAGATCCAGCACCAGCACACAGGCTCAATCGTGGCGCTCCAATCCCCTGCCACCCTAGCCTGACATTCAAGCTTCCCTTTCCAATCTGGCCCCACCTCTCTCTTCAGACTCCACATGGCTGACCACCATGTTCCACTCTCCTATGGAATAAGAATGTTTAATACACATTGGATTAGTGTTTGGGAGGGAGACCGTGTCCAGAAAAGAGCTCTGCATGATTAGGAAGGTTGCCGGCTTTTTGGTACAGGCTGGGCTACTCCCTTGGGACCACCCCATGTCTCTGTGCCTTGGCCTCCTTATCTGTCCCATGAAGGGGCTGCTGGGAACAAGGTGAGGCATTGATTGCCAGAGGTTCTTCCTGCTCTAGGGAACCAATAATCAAGAGACCAGTCACCACAGCCAGACCCTTCATGGGAGCCTGGGATAGATAATAGTGCTGGGAAGAACCTCTGAGACCATCCAGGGCAGCCCCTTTGTGTAGAGGCAATCTGTTAATTATATATATATATATATATATATTGTTGTTGTTTGTTTTGCAGGGCATTGAGGGTTAAGTGACTTGCCCAGGGTCACATAACTAGTAAGTGTCATGTGTCTGAGACTGGATTTGAACTCAGGTCCTCCTGACTCCAGGGCTGGTACTTTATCCATGATGCCACCTAGCTGCCCCCTGTTAATTATATTATTAGTTATTCATAATAACGGTAACACCTCACCTACCGCTCCCTAAGGCATGGACCATTATCTTCGTTTTACAAGTGGGGGTCTCTGGCTCTACATGTCTGACCTCAGTAAGTCCCTTCCCCTTTTCTAGCTCTCCTGGCTCTTGGCCACAGTTACACAACTCAGTGGCAGAGTTGGGCTTGGGACTGGTGTCTCCTGACAGAAAGGGAGAGAAGGCCTTCACCAAATGTGTTCGACAAGGACCACAATTAACATCCCTTAGTGAATTGTGATCAAGAAAAAAAAAAAAAGCCACGAATTATTTGATGGGATTGGCTTAGTTGTTTTGATGCCCTCAGTCAGAGAAGTTGTCTGCACCAGCTGTACCCAATGGTCCCGATCCAACCACCCGATATTGTCTTATTTGACTTGACTACAGTTTGGTGATATTCACTTATGAATACGAGAAACAAAATGGCTTTGGTTTTGCTGGAGATTGGCCTTTATCCTAATCCTATCGCTTTCCTAATAGTGATTGCTAACTTTTATACAGGTGTTAACATCTGTTGCAGGACCGTGGCAGTATGTTTACACGTTCAGAGTTTTGTTGAATTCAGTGACATTTCTAAGTTGATTTGTTTAGATAAATTGCGCAAATGAGAAAAGGCTAGAAGGATGAAGGGTCCTGGGTGAGGCTGGTCCATCCATGACACTGTTCTCCATCCCTGTGACTAAGTGGCAAGTCGGGGCACTGCCCCTGCTGAGGGGTCTCCTCTTGGCTCCTGCCTCCCGGAAGCCTGGAATCCCAAGGATCTCCCTCTCATTCCCCCTTTGAAGCCTCACCTTGCCTTCTGATGTTCATTTGTTAAATAGGAACTAGAATGTCACAGGGCCAGAGCTAATCACGAATTAGAAGCTGAAAACTTGTCCAGCCCCTGCTTTACAGAGGCCCAGAGAGGCTGGGTCAGAGCTCTAAGGAACAGGGTAGGATCTGAACCCAGACAAACCCCATCAAACCAGCCAGGTTTGACCTTCCTATCAAGGAAAGCTTGGCGGGAGCTCCTGCTACAAGGATCCCCCCTGCCCAGGTCCCTGCAGGGAACGTGGGTTGCCTTTAATGACCCTTTTCCATCCGCAGAACAGGTGTGTTCCGGCAGGCTGCGCTGCGCTTCAGGAGTGCCTGCCACAAGAAAGCTGATGCAGAGGGAGCGGACCCCTGGAGAACCTACTTCACCAGGTCCCTTCTACTGAAAGGGGGAGTGTTCCCCCGATTGCCACCAGGTGGCACTCACACCACGTTCCTGCAAACCCCTCCTGCTAGTGCCACCAAGTGGTCCTGGACCAGGTCTGGGCATCTCTGGGAGCCCTGGCTTTGGGGTGGGTTGTAAATCACTTCTGTTGCCTGGCGACCAGCTTTGGGGCAGAGCGGGAGCAGGAAGCGGGCGTGGTGCAGGGAAGGCCGTCCCTGCCACTGAAAGAACTGGCCTTGGACAGTGTTGGAAGAGAGTATGGCCGGTCCTGGCCCTTAGCCCTGAGCCAGAGGCCAAAGGGAGCCCGGACAATCTGTGACTGAATCTGGCTCAGTCTCACTTATTAAGCACCTACTGCATACAACTTCTTGTTCTGGGTGCTGGGTGTACGATGGGGTGGGGGGTGGGGGACCAGCCCCTGCCCTCAAGGGGGTGCCATACTGGACACCAACATGTACACAGAGAATCTCTATGTAGAGTCGTTTCAAGAGTGAGTTACTTCAAAGCAACTTCAAGAGGGAGGACACCACCGATGGGAAAGCCCTCACCTAAGGGGTGGCATTGGCTCTGTGCTGAGAGGAAGGAGGGGCTCGGAGTGGAAAGGAGGACCCCAAAAGGCTGGATAGAGACTGTGTTCTCTGGGGCCTGGAAGGAGGGACCCCCACTTTTTGCCTGTCCTCTGTCCAGAGGGGTGAGATGTTGTGGAGGGTGAGAAGGCACTCAAACCCAGGGCTGCTGTGCTAAGGAGGGCACAGATGGATGACTTGGCTGCTTCCCCCACGGTGGCCATCCCGGCTCTGGGAGGCATCCTGGGCTAGCAGAGGGCTCTGACCTGGCAATCGTGAGAAAGGAGTGACCTTGATGAGTCACCTTCCTCTCTGCCTCAGCCTCCCGACCAGCAAAGGAGAACTAGATGATTGGGAAGCTCCCTTCCGGCTGGCAGGAGGCTTATTCCTTTTCCTGCTATGGAATAGGGTTGTTTGGGGAGCCCAGTACTTGGGTAGGCAGTGCCTCTGAAAGAGCTGCTTTGGGTGGAGCCAGTCAGTCACTGGCAGGGCTGGGCCCTTTGTCACTATTCCTCCGGTGTCCTGGCCTGCTAACCACAGCAGACTGAATACATCAAAATGAAAGGCATCCAGGCTGATGCCAGGGAGATATTCACTCAACAAATGCTGTTTAAGAGCAAGGCACCCTGCTAGCTGCTGGGCACGAAGGAGACAAAAGAAAAATCTAGACAAGGGCTCAGGCAGGAGTTGAGGAGTGAGCAAACTCTGTCAGTGGGAGTCAGGCAAGCGGGGAAGGCTCGGCCTCTCTGGGGCACTGGTGCCCAGCCTTGAATCAGTGCTGGTTGGACTGAACTGGGTTCTAGGAAAAGTAGAGACTCCTCAGCCCAGCAGGGAAGGCTGGCTACCAGCTGGCTTCCACCAGCCTTTCCATACTTTAGAGAGAACTTCCCTCTGCCCCCATTTTGCAGACAAGGAAAGTGGGGCCCAGGGAGCAGCATGGTCCTGCAAGGAGTAAGTGATAGAGCTGGGATGCAAGCCTGGGTTCTCTGGCTCCAAACCCACCTTCTTCCCATTGCACTGGACGCCTTTCTTTGGGCATGTGGTACCTCATTTGGTCCTCGAGCCAAACCCGTGAGGAGCCATCGTCCCCATCTGACAGAGGAGGGATCAGGTGGCGAGAGGTCCAGTGATTTGTCCAGGGTCCCCCTCACCCATTTAGCACAAGAGCCGCCCTGGAATGCAGGCTTCTGACTCTCGGTCCTGTACTCATGAACATGCCTCAGAATCAGAAGGGACCCCAGAGGACGGCTAGGCATTAGGTGGCCCGAGAAAGGTCGGGGGTGGGGTGGACTGCAGCTCCATATGAGGTCAGTGTGTGACCTGGCAGAAGGAGGAAGCTAAGGCGCTTGGGGGCTGCCTGAAGAGGGGCACGGAGCTCACAGTCCCCCTGTCCCGCCCTGGCCAGATCTCATCTGAGCTCTGTATCTTTAAGGAGGTACTTGAGAAGCTGCAAGTCTCCAAAGGAGAGCAGCCGTGTTAGTGAAGGGTCGTACGCCATGGGAAGATGAGGGGATGGAACTGGGCCTGTTTGTCCTGGAGCGGAGAGTACTCAGGAAGATGACAACCCCTGTCTACGATCTCTGAGGGGCTGTCGAGGGAGGGAGGCGTGATTAATTGTGTCTCGGCCCCTGGGGGCCCAAGCAGAAGCAATGAAGAAGCACCCATGGATTTGGTTCCAGGCTGGTCCAATCCGACGCCATTCACTGAGCTACGACGCAGCAACCTTGCGCTAAGGGCCGGGGGTACACAGGCAAAATGAAAAACAACCCCTCCCACCGAGGAGCTTATGTTCTGGGGAGAGGGAAGGACCCCCCCCCCCCGCCTCCAGCTAAACAGATAAGGGTACGTGTGATCATTTGAGCCAGGAGGGAGCACTAACATCCGAGGGCATCAGGAAAGACTTCCTCTAGTAGGCAACCCGGGAGCTGAACCTGGGATGGAGATGAGTCACTCTGGGAGGCTGTGGGACGGGGGACGAGTGCCAGGGAAGACTCGCTAACAGAGCCGTGCAAAGTGGATGGGCTCCCCATCACGGGAGGCCTCCGAGGAGATGGAGCCTCGTCCAGTGCAACGTAATAGGGGTCTCGTTCAGGCCTGGACTGGACCGGCTGGCCAGGAGGTCCCTTCTGAGTCTGAGCTTCCACGGAAGGCGCTGGTGCCCTGGGACCCAGCAAGAATTGGGGTAAGGTTCCCTTTGGCGACAGCAGTGATTGCGCTTCCACTGAGAGCAGGCGGGCTCAGCATCTGCCCCAGCCCGATGAATCCAGATGAAGTCAGTGATGTTGTCAGCCGAGCGCACATTTGGGACCTTCTGTGGATGGGTCTCTTTGGCTGTGCTTTAAATCCTGTTGTTTTTGAGAATGGGGATCCCGCGGAGGAAATGTGCCGGAGCTGTGGCTCTTAAAGAGCGCCCCTCGGTGACCTGTAGGAGTATTGCAGGGGCTATTGTGAGGAAGTGGAGCTTTGCAAGGATCATTCAAGTGCACCCTGATATTGGGTCAGTGGTACTGAAGTGCAAAAGCAAGTCTGAATGAAAACAATGCCAAGAACAGATCCACGATGGTGACAAAACAGCCAAATGAATCTTCGGAAAATAAGCGAAGCCCTCCAAAGGGACCTGGCCACTAGTGGGGTTGTTACAGATTCCTCTACAATGTGGCTTTGATTTCTTGAAGTTGGAAGAATGGTGAGAAAGCAGTGGCAGCAGCAGCAACAGCAGCAACAACTGCTGACCTTTGCTATGAAGAAAAAACTCTTGTCATGAACAAAACAAGACAAAGACTAAAATAAGGTAATTTATGCTGAGAGAAGCCATTTTTTTTTTCCGTTCAAGGATATACCAAAACCAATCCCATAAAAAAATCTAAATGAGCTTATAAAATCTGGGCATCTTCATTTGACTCTAAGAAATTCACTCCAAAAATGTTTTGGGGATTTTTAACTTCCACTGCGCCTAGGATTCTTGCCCCTATTAAGAGAATGAGGCACTGATAAATATACTGATATACCGAGCCACAAAATTGTTCCAGAATTACAGAAAAGTTCCAGTGGAGAGAGAATACTGAAACACAATTGGGAGGAAATGGGGATTGGTCTCCTCTCAATCTGGACCTGTTTGAGGAAAAAGGTCTCCTCCTCCCCCTCCCCCTCAGAATTCATCCTCACACTCATCTTATTGGCAAAGATAACAAAAGAGGAAAATGGCAAATATCAGTGGGGCTAGAGGGGAAACAGATACACTAATGCATTATTGGTGGACCTGTGTATGGTCCCACCAATTCTGAAAAGTAGTTTGATGAGCACAACCTCTTTCCACAAAGAGAAGTAGGTGCCCTACATGTAGGGCACGGTAGCCTGTCCTCGGACCTATTGGGTGGCCACTGGCCATGACTCAATTGCTTTGGATGCCTGTTTTTCCCTCCAAAATATAAGGCTTCTGACCTACTTCCTGTTCCAGTGACCACACCTGAAGAAGATAAGACTGGCAGTGTGAAGGCCAATTAGGAGGCCCTTCGTAGTCTAGGCAAGTATAGTCTAGGCAAGAAGTGATGCATTTCTGAGCTAGGAGAGTCACTGAGGGGGGACGTGTGTTAAAGAGCCTTTGGAGGTTAGCTGACAAGACCTGGCAACTGATGGGATGGGGTCTGTGAGGAAGGGGAAGAGCCAAGGATTACTCTGAGGTGGGGAGGCAGGGAGACCAGAAGGATGGCAGTGCTCTCCATAGACACAGGGGAGTTAGAGGACAGATGGGTTTAGGGGAAATGATAATGGATTTTGCTTTGGATGTGCTAACTTTGTGATCTAGTGGGAAATCTCCAATAGTTAATTGGTGTTACAGAAATATTGCTCAAGAGAAATTAGAGCTTACATTATCTGCATAAAGCTGATCATTGGACTTAGGAGAGCAGGAGATGGCCAAGGGATAGATGGTAGCGGGAGAAGAGAATGGGGCCCAAGACAGAGGGTTGGGGACAGTTGTGGTTAGAGGATGGGCCAGGGATGGGCTGAAGAGCAATCAGAAAGGCAGGAGAAACAGGAAAGGGAAATGCCATGGAATATGGAAGGGAGACTCTGATTTGGGACTCGGCCCCTTGTCTGTGCACAGAGCTTCTTCAAGCTCTAAATACTGATGGGCAAACAAGGGGATGGCCTGCCCATCCCCCACATGTCCTCATTGGTACAGGAAGCATTCTTCATCCCCTTGGATTTCTTTGTGTGAATTGCGAAGCAAGTTGATTTTGAGTGGCTATGAGCAACCTATGAAAAAAAGAATGAATGCATGAAAGAGCACGTTTTAAATGCCTACTATATACAGAGCACTGGGTCTACTCATAGACAAGCCAAGATATAGAGCTTGGTCTGTTTATTCTTAAAAAATTAATTGGGTTGGTTATCTCAAATCAGTCAATCAACAAACACTTGTTAAATATTATTATGGCCAGACATGTCATCAGTCCCTGGAGACTTAAAATGCAAGAGGGAGACAGCCCCTGCCCTCAGAGAACTTCCATCCTACCGGAAGGCAGCAACATTTAACAGGAAAGGAAACTTGTGGTGCCCCCCTGGTTCATCCTCCATAAGTCCTTGTTTTCTCTGAAGCAAAACCATTGTGGGGGATGATCCCCCTCCCTTGGGAGCTCACCAAGAAGCTCCTGCCCAGCCTGTCTGGTCTGGCCTTCCCAGTTGTTGAAATTGCAGGCACACTGAAGGCTATAAAGCCTGTTGGGATGGCTCTTTTCTCTGTCTCCCCCCTCCCTCTGCTCTCCCTTCCCTTTCCTTCTCTTCTCTCCTTTCTCTTGCCTATTTTTCTCTTTGTTTTTGTCTCTATCTCCTCTCTTCTCTCTCTCCTTCCCCCCTCTCTCTTCTCTTTCTGTTTTCTTTTTCTCTTTTCTCCCTCCCCTTTCTTTCTCTTCTCTCTTTCTCTCCTTTCTCTGTTTCTTTTCTCTCTTCTCTCCTCTCTTTCTCTCCTCTTTTTCTCTCCTCTCTTTGTTTCTGTCTGTCTTTTCTCTTCTCTTTCCCTTCCCTTTCTCTCTTCTCTTCCTCTCTTTTCTTCTTTTTCTCTTCTGCCCCTTTCTCTCATTCTTTCTTCCTCTCATTCTTTCTCTCTCTCTCCCCCTCTCATTCTCTCTCTCTCTTTCTCTCCCCCTCTCATTCTCTCTCTCTCTCCCTCTCATTCTCTCTCTCTCCCCCTCTCATTCTCTCTCTCTCTCTTTCTCTCCCCCTCTCATTCTCTCTCTCTCTCTCTCTCTCTCTCTCTCTCTCTCTCTTTCTCTCCCCCTCTCATTTTCTCTCTCTCTCTCCCCCTCTCATTCTCTCTCTCTCTCTCCCCCTCTCTGGCTGCTGGCAGGCCCCAAGATTTTTGCCCCTGTCTGGTCATTGGAGTTGCCATCTTGCAGCTCCGGGAGAGCTCCGGGTTAGTCACAGACTTTCCATTCTGCCTTTTTTCCTCCCACTGGTGGCTGAGCAGAAGCCCAGTCTTCAGGAGGGGCTCTTTATGACGGTGAGCGCATTCACCGCCTCGTCCTTTCTCTCTGCTCCATCCTGTCGGATTCAGCAGCCCCTCCCCCTTCCGCCTGGCTGCACCCAAGCAGCCCCAGACTCCCTCCTCTGCCAGCCCCTCCCTCTTTAATTAGGACTTTCTCTGGCAATCAGGCCATGCTGGGCTCTGGAGCTCTCCAAGAGAATAGTGTGCCATGGCAACTTGTCCAAAGGGAGCTCTCAGAATCAGGAGAGCCTCAGTCTGCAGAATTACATTTCTGCATAATGAACACCTGCTTGCAGGCCGAACCAAGTGAGTCCGAAGAAGGGGACTTTCATTTGGAGGGCGACCCAAGTGAATCTGCCCCCAGAGGCACTCAGCCAGACTTTTGAGCCTCCCTGGTCAGTCAGCAGGTCAAGCTGTTCCTGCCCCTTCGGAGGCCAAACCACAGCGCTGGGGGGGGGGGCGGGGGGGGGAGGGGGCCTCTTCTGCTGAGGAACCAAAGGCTCAGCCCCAAATCTTGGGCTGCTGAGCCCCTCCTAGCAAGGTGACTGAAGAGTCAACAGGAAATCATTTACATTTATTGAGTAGCTACTAGGAGTTGTCCCAGGCACCATGGGAAAGGAAAAGCAATGCATCACCGCAGTTCCGGTTCTGGATTGTGTTTCAAATCCTACTCTCATTTGCCACCCGTGTGACTTTGGGTCGGTCAATTAACCTCTCTGGGCCTCAGTTTCCTCATTTATCAAATGAAAATCCTGGGCATCAAGGCAAAGTGGCAAGAGGGTTGGAATTAGCTCCAGAGGACTCGAGTTCAAATCCTGTCCTTGCCACTGATGACTCGAATGGCCTTGGACACTTGACCTCTCTCAGCCTGTTTCCTCATTTGTTAATAACCTGTTGTAGGGAAATAGGTGGGGGGTTTGGGACAGGGGTTGGGGTCCTTAGGAATTCCTCTTTAAAGAATTGCACCCTCTTGCACACAAATCCAATAGAATGAGATAATAGTTTATTTAGGAATTGGGGAAGGGAAACCAAGAGAGAAATCCTTGGACTTCTCATGGGGAGAAGGCATGGCACAGAGAGTGGTTCTGAGATACCAATCTCCTCGAGCAGGAGACAGGCAGGTCCTTTTATAGAGGACTGATGGGGGTGACCATCTGACTGGGGAAAGTTCCCGTAGTGAGGGAGGACTCTCCCCCACTGGTAGCTGGGGGAGTTGGGTGAGGGGTGGCTGCAGGCCTCTCAAACCATCTCTCTCCTCCTCCTGCCACCACAAAAGCAGCAGCCACACCCAATCTTATCTCCCCAGGGTGGTCCCAGAGCTAGCTCAGTCCGGATCTGGTTCTGCTTATCTCTTTAGGTGCGTCTGTCCTTTGGTTTAGTTTCTCAAGGAGAAGGTTCTTTGATGCACCCCAGAAAACTTTTGGGGTGCTAGGCCCATAACAACCTCTAAGGGTCCTTCCGGCTCCAGTTCTGGGATAACCTCTCCGGTCCCTTCTCCTTCCATGCTGTTGATCCCACCATCCTATCACAGGGGTCATGGAAGGGTCCATTGCTTTCCAGTCTTGCTGTGAAGTAGTAAGCTTTTTCTTCTCCCTGCTGAGAGATCCCGGACCCCAGCCATAGGGAGTGCTGCCTCCTATGGGTGGGTCCAAGGCCTTTCTGCAAGATGTGAGAGAGAATTTAAGGGGGAGGGGAGGCGCCTTCTTTCTAACATAGACCAACTGGGAGAAAGAGACATGGAAGTGAAGCAACGTGGTGGGAATGGTGGTCAAGAGGCCCTGGTTCTTTGGTGCCAAGATCCAGAAAAGTGTAAGCTCTGTGAGGGAAGGGATGGAGTCATTTGGGATCTCACTTTCCTCAGGACCCAGTGCAAAGCCTTGTATACAGAAGGTGCCTAATGACTGTTGGTTTGCTCCTCTTTCCATAGAAATGGCAAGGACTTCTTTGCCTCTCCAGGGCTGCTGTACCCTGGCCCTCTGGTCTCTGTGGCTGGCCCTTTCTACCAACCTCTGTGGCCCCCACATATTGTAAGATGTGAGAGCTCTGGGTTTCTGGGAATCTCCAGGTTGTTTTCAAGCCAAGTCAGTACCTACTGTGTGCAAGGCCTTGGGCTGGAGTCATGCAATGGTAACAATGATTTATTTCTTGATAGTTTCAAGGGCAAAGACAGATATCATCTCACCTGGGTCTCACAGGAGCCCTGGAAGAGAGCAATTGCAAGTATTATTTCTCCCATTTTACAGGGGAGGAAATTGAAGCTGAGTGAGGGTAGGAGACTTTCCCTGGGCCCCATAGCTAGCAAGAGACTAAATCAGGACCCGAATTGAGGTCTTCGGGGTTCTACATCTAAAGTCCTACCCACAAGCCACTGTGCTTCTGACCCCCCAAACCACCGAGGCCCTTGGGGCAGACAGGACAGAACTACTGAGCTGAATATTCCCCAAACTCCTGATGCCACTGTCCTGAGGGGTACCTTCCCCACATCAGATCTCGACTCCTCTGTGAGTATCTTTAACAGTCATCCAGGAGATGGAGCCACATGACTGTGCCCCCCTGTTCCCCAGGTAAGGAGCCGGCATTTGTCATCCTCATCCCAAGCCTTTCCTGCTCCTGCTCTGCTGCAGCCCCCAGGCCCCCAGGCCCCCAGACCCACCTCTTGTCAGTGGGAAGGGGCCTAACTGGATGAAACATGCAGGGACAATTGCAAACGTCCATCATGCCCCAAGGTGGCTAGGAAGAGCTCAGGGTCTGAAAGCAGAGGGTCTGGACCTGAACTCCAGATCCTTGATTCCAAAAGTAGCACTGGATCCTTTTGAGAACAGCTCTGACCTCACCCCTCTCTATCTCAAGCAGCTTTCTACAGCTCCCTAGTGCCTCTTGTTTAGCCTTGAACTCCCTGTCACTTTTTTTTTTTTAATTTGCAGGGCAATGAGGGTTAAGTGACTTGCCCAGGGTCACACAGCTAGGGTCAAGTGTCTGAGGTCGGGTTTGAACTCAGGTCCTCCTGAATCCAGGACTCGTGTTTTATCCACTGCGCCGCCCAGCCGCCCCTTGAAAGTCTCTTGAAGGATATCATCACCTACTTGTTCAAACCAAGATGTGTTTCACTTTGCACATAATAAATGCACGCTACCGAGGCCCCAGTTGTGCAGAGATAGGCAAGAGTATTCTGGTTTGAGAAGCTGGTCTTCTTCTGAGAAAAAATGAGAGAAGGTATTAAGTTCATGCCTTCATCATCTCAGCCCCACAAGCAGTGACCAGCACACTGTTAGGGGGAGGGGAGGGGGGAGAGGAAAGAGACAGAGACAGAGACAGAGACAGAGAGAGACAGAGAGAGACAGAGAGAGACAGAGAGAGACAGAGAGAGGGAGATACAGAAAACTAAGAAGTCTCTATCTTAATTGCTAGGGCTCCCAAGTGCTACCTTTACAGGGATGTTTAAAGAGGGAAAGTGTTAGAAAGAAAGATGAGTTCTACTTTAGACATGTTGATTTTTGAGATGCCCATTGGACCTCCAGTTTGAGATTTTCTCTTTTTTAAAATCTCAATAGTATTTTTTTCCCAATGACATGTAAAGATGGTTTTCAACATTTGTTTTAATAACATTTTGAGTTCCAAATTTTTCTCCCTTTCCTCCCTTCCCTCCCCCCTCCCCAAGACAGAAAGCAATCTGATATAAGTTATATATGTACAATCACATTAAACACATTTCTGCATTTGTGTTGTGAAATAAGAATCAGAACAAAAGGGGAAAACCTTAAAAAATTAGAAAATTTAAAAAGTAGAAAGTATGATTTAATCTGCATTCAGATTTCACAGTTCTTTTTTCTGGATGTGGAGAGCAGTTTGAGATTTTCAAAAGACAGTGATGTAAGTTGAGAGAGAGAGAGAGAGAGAGAGAGAGAGAGAGAGAGAGAGAGAGAGAGAGAGAGAGAGAGAGAGAGAGATTAGGAGACTAGGCTAGGGCTGGATAAATAGATCTGGGAATCATTCATATGCAGATGTTAATCGAACCCAAAAGAGTAGATAAGATCACCAAGTGAAATAGAAGAGAGCAAAAGGGGGGGGGCAGCTAGGTGGCACAGTGGATTCAGGATGACCTGAGTTCAAATCCGACTTCAGACACTTGACATTTACTAGCTGTGTGACCCTGGGCAAGTCACTTCTTAATCCTCATTGCCCCGCAAAAAAAAGAGAGGAGGATCCCAAAATAGAGGACGGACCCTTGGGGATACTCAGGATTAGTGTGTGTGACCTGGATGAAGGATCAGCAAAGTCAGAAGGCGTGTCCAGATAAATGGGAGAAATGAAAACTTAGCGAGGACAGTACAGCCAGGAAGCGGCAGTTGGTAGTTTGAATGTGGCAGAGGATGGTAAAGGAGGGTGACGTTGAGGAAGCTTTCGCAGTTAAGAAATCCTTTGGGGGCGGCTGGGTGGCGCAGTGGATAGAGCCCCAGCCCTGGAGTCAGGAGGACCTGAGTTCAAATCCGGCCTCAGACAGTGGCGCAGTGGATAGAGCACCGGCCCTGGAGTCAGGAGTACCTGAGTTCAAATCCGGCCTCAGACACTTGACACTTACTGGCTGTGTGACCCTGGGCAAGTCACTTAACCCCCATGGCCCCACAAAACCAAACAAAAAAGAAATCCTTTGGTAACTTTGGAGAGAGCAGTTTTGCTTGAATGGATGAGGTCAGAAATGGACTATAGACAGTTAAGAGCAGGAGAGGAAAGGAAGTGGAGGCACTGAGTGTTGGTGGTCTCTTCGAGGAGCTCAGCCATGAAAGGGATAGTGGGCGGGGATGGCACCAGGTGAAGGAGCCATGGGTGTGTTTGCAGGCGACAGAGAAGCAGTCAGTAGACAGAGGAGACCGAAGGTGAGAGAGAGAATGGGGCAATCTCAGAAGTCAGGAGCGGACTTGAAATGAAGGTGGGGAAGTTACGGATGGAGTAACGTAAGGGCAAGGCGGCCACTCAGGCTGTAAGAAAATGGGGGGCAGGAGAGCTGCAGAAAGCAGGGCGCTCACCTGCTCACCTGCCAGTTAAGAGGTGTTCTGGGGGTGGGGGCGGAGTAGAGGGTGGGAAATGTTTTTGTAATGTTCCAGGGAGACCAAAGTGGCTCATTTCATGGCTGAGAGGCCGTTCCTGCGTGAATGATAAGAGTGAGCTCTGTGGCAGCCGCTCTCTAGGGTCCCCGGTAAGCTATCTGATACTTAAGCAAAACTGAAGGACATTTATTTAGCAGCCTCTGAGGAACACAGAATTACAGTATTTGAGGATGGAGTAAATAGTCAGCTTGGTACATAATGGGGCTGACATAATCTATGCCACTCTGCCAAGGGGGAGCATTTTCCCTAACCCTCCATCAGAGAGAGCCGCCCAGGCTGACTAATGCCTCCTTGGGATGCTGGGAGCCCTCTGAGCTCCTGTGTAAGGGTCCCTCCTCTGAAACCTGGGGCTCATTTCCTATTCCTGCTGCAAACACCAGCCTCTCCTTGAGGCTCAGAGGTGGATGTTCCTGGCACATGCTGATCACCCGGGCACACAAAAACAAAGGGACTGCTCAGGCAGGCAAGGGGAGCAGTGTCTTGTAGTGACACATGATTAGAGAAAACGTAAAGGCCAATTAGGCCTGTACTTGGGCTAAGCCAGGGAGTCAAAGTGGCTTGGTGAGAGGAGAGCATCACCCACGGGGAAATTGAGTCTCACAGGTCCCAGAATTCCAGGTCCCCAAAGCCTCCTTCACCGTCTGGGCACAAAGGCAATTGAGACCATTCCCTGGCGCTTACAAGTGCTCTTTTTAGACTAGGTTTTTTATTATAAACAAGGAAATCTTCAACCAACACAAGTGATTCTATTTGCAAAGAGGACGGTGGGTGAGACTGTGAATCTATCAGATACAGTGGGGTTTGTAAAGACATTTTCACTTTCATGTGGTAGTTCTACCACCACCCTGCCTGTGGCCCATGTCCCCTTCTGAATTTCCTCAGATCTCTTCATTGGCCTTGTGGGTCTTTCATGTGAGCTGCACTTGGTGTATGTGTGTGTTTGTGCCACGTATACAGGCAGTGTGTGCGTGATGGCATGTAGTGTTTTGTGTCACACACCTTTGTGTGTTCATGTGTGTATGTGTGGGCACAGTGTACATTTGCCTGTTTATGCCTGTGCAAATGTGTGTGCACAGGCTGCTTACATCATACATCATTTGTGCACACACATGTTTATGTATATGCATGCATACATATACACAATGTATTGTGTGTATGTGCATACAAGAACATGTGTTCAGTTGTATGTGTATACTCATGCGTGTGCCTGTTTAATTGTGTGTTTGTGTGTACACTATGTTGTGTGTGCACATATTTCTATGCACGTGCGTGTGCGTGTGTGTGTACATGCACGTGCATGTGTGTGTGTGTGTCTGGGGGTGAATGGGGACAGCCAGAATGGTGAGAGAGAGGACTGGAGACCAGGCCCTGCATCAGCTGAAGGAGCAGGGGCCTCTGCAGGGGGACTGGCTCCAGCCTTGGCGGGGTTGGTCAATGGAAGGCTTAGACTCTGTCAGCTTCATCCCACAGAGCAGAACCAGAAGCCAGATGCAAGCAGATCAAGAGGAAGGATCCCAGGGTTCTCAGGACTCAGGGCAGGAGGGGACCTTTGGGTTGGTCTGGACCAACACCTGCTTCTCCTTGAGGAGATGATGACATTGAGGCCCCCAAGATGAGGTCACATGCCTGGGCTCTCAACTGATCATTAGGGACCACGCTGGGATTTGAACCCAGATCCTCTGTCCCCCGGCTAAACCACACTGACATGGAAGGGAAGATTGACAGTAGAACTGGGAGGGGCCCAAGAAACCTGCTAGGCCAACTGAGACCCAAGGAGGTTAAGAGTCTTGTCCAAGGTCACACAGGTAGTGAGTGAGCTGTCCAGTATCATGTGAGTAGAGAGCTGAGGTTGGATTTGAACCCAGGTTTTCCTTATTCCAAGCCTGGCATTCCAACTGCTGTGCCACAGGAAAACTGTTACAGGGGTAACTGGGTGGTTTTGGAAGGTAGTGAGCTCTCTGTCACTAGACACCTTAGGCGGAGGCTAGACAACCCACTCGGGGCTATTGTCAGAGGGACTCTTTATTCATGTGTGGGTTGGCCTGGCATCTCTGAGGTCTTTGCCAGCTTGGAGAGTCTGTCCTGAACTGCCCGGAGCTCAGGGGGTAGAGCTGTGCTCCTGTGGCTCTGGGGAGAAAATGCCAATTGAATTACAATGGCGCCCTGTGGGACTTAATGAGATTCAAACAATCGAGTTAGCTTTTGTCCTTTCCCGAATTTGCTCTGAGGGCCTCCCATCGTCCTCGCAGAGGAGCAGCAAGCAAGGCTGACCTGGAGACGGCAGCATCCAGAAGAGGCTGCGGCCATTTTGGCCAATGCCAAATGGTGGAGGTGGGCGAGGTGTTGCCAAGACCAAGCAGGTGCCGGAGGCTTTCGGACATTCCCTGATTCTTTGAGCATCTGGGAGAACCGCCGACTGTCCTGGCTCGAGGCAGCTGGGGTGGGGGTGGGGAGTGAGAAGGAGGAGGAAGGGGCAGCTGGACGGAGCTGCCCGCCGTCAGGTAGGGAGAGGCGGGAGTGCCAGCTCACAGGGGAGTGCCAAGCTGGATGTGTAGTTGTGTAGGGGCGACAATGAAAGACCCAGCAGTGGCTGTTCCGTGCAGCCTTTCAAGATCTGTGCTCTGGTCTGATAGCCCTCCCTGCCGGCTCTGGGTCATTGCCACCTTTTGTAAGCATCCAGATCACTGACAAAAATGTGCGTCCCCTCGGAGCCAAGCACAGGCCCCCCGGCCCCCAATGGGGACGTCCTGCCACTGGCTGTGGGGTCATTAAGGGCCGTGTTGAGTCTGACCATTCAGGGAGTTCTGACCCAGCTACTGAGCCATCATCTCAGGCACGTCTATGCATTTTTTCAGACAAGAGCATTAAATATTTGTTTCATCAAATGTTTGGTGCAGCCCAGCCAAGCCGTGGGTTAAGCCTCCTGATCCCCCTTTTCCTTTCAGGATGGGAGGAGGTTCCCCCCTGTGAGGGAGGCAGAAGTCTAGCCAGAAGGGCTTGCGGCAGGGCCCCGAACATTGCGTCCTAGCAGGCTGCCAGGCCTCAGGGGAGCCTCGGCTCCTGAATTGGTGAGATGTGCACTCAACTAGCTCACGCATTGTCTGAAAACACAATGAACCGTCAGTGCTTGGGCAACTCTGTGTAAGGCCCCCTCAGGGCTCGGGGCTCAGTGGGCTCCAGGAAGCTGAGATCCTCGCTGGGTATAGGGGTGTGTCTCAGGGCCCCGGGGCCCCTGATCCTGAAGGATGCTCCCCTTCAGGACACTTCCTGGCACCATGTGCCCTTGGTGGGTGCTTTCAGAATCTGCTACGGAGCACAGTGACCTCTGTGAGCATCCGCAAGCTTGTAAGGTGTAAGCTAGAGGAAAGCTGGAGGGGACTGGCTCTCCTAGACCTAGCAAGGCTTTGCTTGTATGTCATCAAAGAGTACTTCCATTCAGTTCAGAAGACACTGATCAAGCACCTGAGCTGGTGTGCCAGGAACTGGGCCCTGTTTACAGAACCCGATGAGAAGCTCCTGCCCCCAGAGCTTACCTCTCCCCAAGGCCTGCGCGTTACGCAAACAGTCAGGAGGCAGGATGCCTGACTCGGGGGAAGCCAGGGCTGGCTTTGGCAAGAAGGTGGTATTGGAGCTTCTCCTTGAAGGAAGCTAAGGGTGCTGAGAGATGGACGAAAGGAGGGGACTGAATGTGAGGCCTGGAGCGCAGCCTGAGCAACGCATGGAGGTGGGAAATGTCCTGCCAACAGTTAGAAGGACACCCCCTTTTGTCTGGAATGTCAAGGGCAAGAAGCAGCAGCCGCAGAATATGGAATAATGCATCTGACCAAGTAGAAGGGAGCCAGACGGGGGGGGGGGGGAGGCGTTCAATAGCAGGGCGAGAAGATTGTGCTTTATTCTGTATGTGTTATAGGGAGTCAGCTGCAGCATCCTGGTGCAGCCATCTTGGGCTGAATTCGATCAATAGGCCTCAAACCTGTCGGTGAGTGAGGGGGGCATCTCCCCCGAGCATATGAAGACTTTCCCCAACAGAATGGGCAGATGAGAGCAATGGCTATGGAGGCAATGGAAGCAGGCTCGTGGAGCACTTAGAGCAAGATCATACATTGAAGATGTCAAGGTCATGCACGGCATCCTGGTTGACAACCAGTCATCCTGACTTTTGTCTTGCCAATGGACTTTAATATCTGTGGAAGAGAGAGCGAGGCTGATGACTTTGTGCCACACTGCAATCCAATTCACCTGCAAGTCAAGACATCACCCTGGTGATGTCACTGGTCAAATAACAGAAAACAACAACTCGCCCCACTCACCAGGAGGCTCACTCCCTTTTGCCCTCTGAAAGATATCCATTTTTAATTCTTCAGAAACAATCATATTCCATGTCACGTTGCACATTGGCAACACCAATAGAATGTTGATGTTAAAAATATGGGACTTGGCTTTTCATCGAGGAACCATATTGGAGGAGCTTAACATTAACAAGCGATCCTTCCTTGACCTGGACTCTGTTTCAGATTAATTTCTTTTTCCAATTTTTATTTTTTTTAGCATTTCATTTTTATTCCAATTACACGGAAAGATAGTTTTCAACATTCATTTTTGTAAGATTTTGAGTTCCAAACTTTCTTCCCTCCCCCCTTCCCAAGACAGCAAGCAATCTGATACAGGCTATATATGTTATATATAACAATCATATTAAACATATTTCCACATTAGTCATGTTGTAAAAGAAGAATTGGAACAGAAAAGAAAAACCATGAAAAGAAAAACAAAACAAAAACAGTGAAAATAATATGGTTCAATCTACATTCAGACTCTACAATTCTTTTTCTGGATGTGGAGAGTATTTTCCATCATGAGTCCTTTGGAATTGTCTTGGGTCATTGTATTGCTGAGAAGAGCTAAGTCTATCACAATTGATCATCACACAATGTTGTTGATACTGTGTACAATGTTTTCCTAGTTCTGCTAATTTCACTCAGCATCAGTTCACATAAGTCTTTCCAGGTTTTTCTGAAATCTGCCTGCTGATCATTTCTTACAGCACAATCATATTCCATTACACTCATATACCACAACTTATTCAGCCATTCCCCAATTGATGCACATTCCCTCAATTTTCAATTCTTTGCCACTACGAAAAGAGCTGGTATAAATAATTGTACATGTGGGTCCTTTCCCCTTTTTTTTTTAATAGTAGTGGTATTGCTTGACCAAAGGGTAGGCACAGTTTTATAGGTCTTTGGGCATAGTTCCAAATTGCTCTCCAGAATGGATCAGTTTACAACTCTACCAACAATGCATTAGTATTCCAATTTTCCCATGCCTTCTCCAACATTTATGATCTTTTCTTTTCTGTCATATTAGCCAATCTGATAGGTGTGAGGTGGTACCTTAGAGTTGTTTTAATTTTCATTTCTCTAATAAATAGTGAGTTAGAGCATTTTACTATGACTATAGATAGCTTTAATTTCTTCATCTGAAAACTGTCCATTCATATCCTTTGACCATTCATCATTTGGGGATCCAATTAATTTTTAATATATGCTTCCACATACCTTTATTGAATGTAATTTTTATTTCATTATGCTCTGAAAAGGATGCATTTAATATTTCTTCTTTTCTGAAAGTTTTTCTGAAGTTTTTCTGCCCTAATATGTGGTTAATTTTTGTAAAGGTGCCATGTACAGCCGAGAAAAAGTATATTCCTTTCTATTCCCATTCAGTTTTCTCCAGATATCTATAATATCTTACTTTCTTGAAATTCTATTCATTTCCTTAACTTCTTTAAATTTATTTTATGGCTAGATTTATTTAGCTCTGAGGTCCCCCAGTAGTATAGTTTTACTATTTCCTCCTATAACTCATTTAACTTTTTTTTTCAAGAATTTGAATGCTTTGACTAATGCAGCAATATGTTTAATGTGATTGTACATATATAAGCTATATCAGATTGCTTGCTGTCTTGTGAAGGGGAGAGGGAGGGGAGGGAGGGAGAAAAATTGAAACTAGAAATCTTATAAAAACAAATGTTGAAAATTATTTCTACATGTAACTGGAAAATAATAAAATACTTTTATGGGGAAAAAAAGAATTTGGATGCTATACCATCTGTTGAATACATCTTTAGTATTGATATTACTTCATTGTCTATGGTGCCTTTTAGCAATATCTAGTTTCCCTGCCTATGTATTTTTTTGGTGGGGGAGCTGGGCAATGAGGGTTATGTGACTTGCCCAGGGTCACACAGCTATTAAGTGTCAAGTGTCTGAGGCCGGATTTGAACTCAGGTCCTCCTGAATCCAGGGCTGGTGTTTTATCCACTGCACCACCTAGCTGCCCCTGCTTATGTCTTTTTTTATCTCTAATGTCCTTTATTTATTTTTTAAATGATAAGAAATATTTTTATTTAAAGTTTTGAATTCCAAATCTATCTCTACTTCCTTCCCTCCCACCCTGAGATAGTTAGCAATCAGATACAGGTTATACATGTGCAATTATGATGCTCATCTCTTTTAATTAGGTCTATTGATTTATCTGAGATCATGATTACTACTCCTGCTTTTTTTGCTTCAGCTGAAGCATAATAGATTATTTTCCAGCCCCTTATTTTAACTCTGTCAGTGTCTCTCTATTTCAAATGTGTTTCTTGTGAACATGTTATTAGATTCTGGTTTCTAATCCATTCTTTGATCTGCTTCCTTTTTATGGATGAATTAATTTCATTCACATTCAGTTATGATAACCAACTGTACATTTCCTTTCATTTGATTTCTCTTTTTTACTCTAGCCCTCTTCAAAAGTCTGCTTTGGTTCTGACTACTGCCTTCATTAATCTGCCTTTCATTTTATCACACTCTCTTTTTTCTTATCTCCTTCCTCTCTGACTTACCTGTTGGGACGATATGTTTCTATACCCAATTGAGTGTGTATATATGTCCCTCCCTCTTTGAACCAATTCGAGTGAGAGTGAAATTCAAGCATTGCTCCATCATTTCCCCCTCCACTGTAAAAGTCCTTCCTTGCATGGTGCATGGTTCTTTTATGTGAGGCAATTTTCCCCATTCTTCCTTTTCTTTTTTCTTCTCTCAGTGCATCCCTCTTTCTCACTCATCTATTTTTCTGAGATCATCTCAATATAATCGATTCACTCCTGTGCCCTCTGTCTATGGAAAGTCTTTTAACTGCTCTAATAATGATACAGTTCTTAGGAGTTGCAAGGATCATCTCCCCACAGAAAAACGTAAATACTTTAACCATATTGAGTTCCTTATGATTTCTCTTTCCCGTTTATCTTTTTATAGTTCTCCTGATTCTTGTATTTGAAAGTCACATTTTTCTATTCAGCTCTGGCCTTTTTATTAAGAAGGCTTGGGGCAGCTAGATGGCGAAGTGGATAAAGCACCGGCCCTGGATTCAGGAGGACCTGAGTTCAAATCTGACCTCAGACACTTGACACCTACTAGCTGTGTGACCTTGGGCAAGTCACTTAACCCTCATTGCCCTGCAAAAAAAAAAAAAAGACTTGAAAGTCCTCAGTTTCATTAAATGTTCATTCTTTCTCCTGAAGGCTTATGATCAGTTTTTCTGAGTAAGTTATTCATGCTCATAATCCTAATTCCTTTGTTTTATGGAATATCATATTCCAACACCACCTCCTCCCACTCTTTTTTTTTTTTTTTTTTTTTTTTTTTAGTGAGGCAATTGTGGTTACACAGCTAGTAAGTGTCAAGTGTCTGAGGCCGGATTTGAACTCAGGTACTCCTGAATCCAGGGCCGGTGCTTTATCCACTGCGACACCTAGCCGCCCCCCTCCCACTCTTTTAATGGAATGGTTTCTTTCTGACTACTTAAAGTATTTTCTTTTTGACTTGGGAGCTCTGAAATTGGTTTGTAATATTCCTGGAAATTTTCATTTTGGAATCTCTTTCAGGAGGTTATTGGTGGATTCTTTTCATTTCTGTTTTACCCACTCTTCTAGGATATCAGGGCAGCTTTCCTCTTTAATTTCTTGAAATATGATGTATAGGTTCTTTCTTTGATCATGGCTTTAGTCAGTCCAATATTTCTTAAATTCTCTCCTTGATCTCATTTGTTTTTCTGAAGAAATATTTTACCTTTTCTCCAATTTTTTCAATCTTTTGACTTTGTTTTATTGTTTCATTATGTCTCATACAGTTGTGAGTTTTCGCTTGACCAATTCTAATCTTTCAGGAATTCTTTTTACCAGTAAAGTTTTATTCCTCTTTTCCCATTTGGCCAATTCTGTTTTTTAAGGTATCCTTAGTATTTTTGTGCCTCTTTTATTAAGCTATCAATCATATTTTCATATTTTTGCATTTCTCTTATTTTTTCCTCTACCACTCTTATTTGATTTTTAAAGTAATTTTTAGTTCTTCCAGAAATTCTTTTTGGGCTTATGTCTAATTCATATTTTTTTTTCCTTTGAGGTTTTGCTTGTAGGTGTTTTTACATCATTATCTTCTTCTGAGTTTGTGTCTTAATCTCCCCTGTTACCATAGTAGTTTTTTATGATAAGTTTTTTTCATTGTTTGTTCATTTTCCCAGCCTATTTCTTGATTTTCAATTTTATATTAAAGTTTGGCTTTGTTCCTGGTGTGTGTGTGTGTGTGTGTGTGTGTGTGTGTGACAGAGAGAGAGAGAGAGAGAGAGAGAGAGAGAGAGAGAGAGAGACAGAGAGAGAGACAGAGACAGAGACAGAGACAGAGACAGAGACAGAGACAGAGACAGAGAGAAGGGGGCACTGTCCCAAGCTTCAGCCTTTTTCACACTGCTGTTTTCAGAGCTACTTCTGGAGGTTTGTGAGTTTTTGGTGCTTACAAGTTGGGATAATCCAGGGAAAGGTGTTGTCAGTGCTCTCCTGATCTGTGTTCTGGTGCTTACCCAGGAAGGGCCTTTGATCTCTTGCAGCCACAATTGACCTTTTTCCTCAGGTCCCCTGCTCCCTTGAGACCTCAATTGGAACTGCTCCTCAGGGTTGATTCCAGCAATTTCCAGCACTCTTCTATGACCTGTAACTATGACCCATAAGTGGGTATAGGCAGTTGCCAAATAGCTTCCAGTTTTGCATTTAGTGCTAGCACAGGAGTCCCCTGCAATCTCTTTCTTACTAGTTGCTAGATCCCCTTACTGTGTACGGTTTGAAAGCTCCTGCTACTGTTGTTGCTGCTGTTGTCATCTATAAGGGCCACAGCTGGTGTTGCAACCATGTGTGCCCCAGGCTAACTCTACCCTAGTGTCACAGACCTCTCCAATTTCCTAAGTTGTTGGGCTGGAAAAATGTCTCATATCGATCTTTTGTTGGCTCTGCCCTTCCAGAATTTGATTCAGGGTGTTCCTTGAGCTGAATGCTCATTTGATCTCCTCTCCCACGAGCCTACATTTCTTTGTTTTAAGCCTTACTAGATGCTTAGCATTGGAGGGTCATAAAACAGGGCTATTTGTATGGTTATATTTTTCAAAGGATCTTGAATGATTTTGACATACGGAGGGAAAACACCTTGTCATGAGAGCCTCTGACATAGTGTTTGGCTTTATTGAATCAAGTGGCTTTTCATACTCAACAAATTGTCAACATAATATGGGGTCTTATCTTCTCTGTATTTCCAATAGTTATGAAGTTGCAAAAAGAGTCTTAGACCATTGTAGAGTGCTGCTTTTGAAAACCTATTTGTTCCTTGCTAATATTCTCATCAAGGAAACCCTAAGTTCCTCTGTAGAGAACTCCCCAAAAACGTTTTCTATAGGAGAGTAGGTATATAGGCCAGTGATTACTGATTTGTTTTAGTTTATTCTTTCTGTATTAAAAAGGACCAAGATCCGCCCCCCCAGCTTTGACATCTTTTCCTTCTTCAGACATATTATATATCAATCTAAAAATATGACACCCAAATTAAGGAAATAAGAAAGAAAAATCTTACAAGTCAATATCTAAAAAATAAATATGGTAAGCCTGAAATACATTATCCTTATCTGGTTGTATTTGAAAGTGAATTCTATGAAATGTTTAAAGAGAAATTAATGCCTATGCTACTTAAATTATTCTTAAAAATTAAGAAAGGGGGCAGTTAGGTGGTGCAATGGATAGAGCATTGGCCCTGGAGTCAGGTGGACCTGAGTTCAAATCCGACCTCAGACACTTAACACTTACTAGCTTTGTGACCCTAGGCAAGTCACTTAACCCCAATTGCCTCACACACACAAAAAAAATTAAGAAAGGAGGCATACTGCAAAAGTCCTTTTGTGGGACAAATTTGGTAATGGTAGTCAAACTAGGGAATGACAAAGCAGAGAAAGAGAAGTAGAAATCAATTTTTCTAATGTATACTGAGGCCAAAAAAAGTTAGATATTAGCAAGAAGACTGCAGAAATATATATATATATATATATATATATATATATATATTTATATATATATATATTTCCCAAAGTAACTATGATTAATTTTATTTTGTTTTATTTTATTTTGGGGGAGGGTAATTGGGGTTAAGTGACTTGCCCAGGGTCACACAGCTAGTAAGTGTCTGAGGCTGGATTTGAACTCAGGTACTCCTGAATCCAGGACTGGTGCTTTATCCACTGCACCATCTAGCTGCCCCTATGATTAATTTTAAACCAGTCATGCAAAGATTTATATACCAGATTTATACCAGTCATGCAAAGGTGGGTTAAGATCAGGAGACAATTATTATAATTATGTGAAGTTCTTGAGGAATAGGATTGTTTTCCCCCCTCATTTTCTCTTTATCAGCAGTGTCTTGCAAACATTAAGTGCTTATTAAATACTTGTTTGATTGAATTATAGGCTATTAGAATAGTCCAAGTGAGAAGCCTGACTAGGATAGCACTTTATGAAATTGAACATTAGTCTTGGAATAAAGAGACACAGAAATAGTCTTAATTCTGTCTCTGTCACTAACCAGTTGTGTGAGTGGGGAAGTCACCAAATCCTTTCTAAGGTTTCTCACAGATCTACCATCCTATGTATCTGTCCCTAACCAACTCTGGGGAAAGCCAAGTAATTCAGAAGTACCTGTATAATTCAGTGAGATCATTTCTCAATAATCAGGGGCTAAAATGAAATCTGATTTTAAATGAAAAGAATGAAAGTTTATTTATTTATTCATTCATTCATGTATTTATTTATTTAGCTTTTAAAAATAACTCTAAAATGATTTCTGGGATTTTCTCCCCCCCCCCGTTTTTTTTGGTGAGGCAATTGGAGGTAAGTGACTTGTCCAGGGTCACACAGCTAGTCAGTGTCAAGTGTCTGAGGCCAGATTTGAACTTAGGTCCTCCTGAATCCAGGGCCTGTGCTTTATCCACTGCATCACCTAGCTGCCACCTCTGGGATTTTCTATGGGCTGGAACTCCAAAGTGTAGAGAAACCCCAAAGTAAGACATATTGAGGGACAAGGGCAAAGAAATGAGGCCATTGGAGATGACTCTCTGTGGAAATAATCAGAGGGCCTGTGTCCACACCCACTGACCACGAGTTTGGTCCCTCCCCATAGCCATCTGCTGACACATTCACATCGACATTGCTCCTCCCCTTCCACAGCCGTATCTGTAGCCACGTCTCTCCGTGTGTTTGTCTCTGTATTGATGTCTCCATTTCTATCTCTATTCATATCCCTACCCGCATTTTATCCATGCTTCTGTCTTCTCTCAGCTCTCTTCTTAACTGATTTCCCTCCCTCCCTCTTATTTACCGCTACTTCTAGCTTTTCCTTTGTCTTTACGGTCTCTAGTTCTAGATAGATGTCATGGTTTCCAGGAGCTCTGGGAACAGCCCTTTTAATACTTCCTTTTCCCGTTTGTACAATGCACTCGATTCCTCAGCAGCTGTCCCTGAGCCAGCCAGACTTCTGCCATCCAGGGTCCTACAAGACCCCACAGCATTGGCTGGGGCTCTGGGGAATCTTTGTTTCTGAGTCACAAATGAGCTCCAAGAGGAACAACAACAACAACAACAACTCTGTCCTTGTCAGAGCTACTGGATGTCACTGGTCAGGCAAAGCTCAGTCAGTGGCAGCAAATGGGGGTGGGCGAGGAATGGGAGGGGACTTGTTCCGCTGCCCCTCAGCCACCATTTCAGAAGAGAAGGAAGAGTGAACCTTGGAAAGGGGCCCTGGTGCCCAGGAAGCCTTTCCTTTGGGCCTTTGCTGTTGTCTCTTACGACGCGTTCAGTCTGTGAAGAGACTTTGGTTTTCTTTTTCAAAACTACATTTTATCCAGTGGATTTGGAGTCTGAGTTTGAATCCTGCCTCAGATGCTCACCACCTGTGTGACCCTGGCTCAGCCGCTTCCTTTGCCTTCCTTTGGATAAGTCTGCAAAGGAATCCCCAATCTCACTGCCTGGCCCTCTTTCCCAGCATCCCCAAGGTAGAGAGGACTGCCTGGACAGAAGACTTCACTTTGTGTCAACTCCTCTAAAGGGAGTAAGTCCCTTCAGCTGGGCGGCCCATGAGCCAGTTTCTGCTTGGCCCAAGGGTAGAACTGGGGGAGCTGAGGGGAGGCAGGTTTCACAGACTGGCAGAAGCTCCGAGTAAGAAAAAACCTTTGAAGCCACCAAGTCCAACGTGCAGTGAAGGAGGCCAAGGACCTGGGTTCTAATCCTGTCTGTGTGACCTCAGTTGTGTCCCCCCAGGACAGCAATTCCTATCACTCCAGCTCAGGATGCTCCTTCCTTGGCTGCAGGCCTTTCTGGGAAAAAATGTGTCCGTTTCTCCTGGGGATGGGTCTCCCCAAAGGCAGGAGCACTGACCAGGGGACCTCTCGGGGCCTTTGACCGCCCTGCCCCATCACCTTAACTGAAACTTACCCTTTTGGGGAGAAGTTCTCTCAGGGCAAATTTTAACAATGAGGCTGAGTGCCGATACAGCAGCCCGGCTGAAGTCTGCCCGACTTACAAACTGCTTCAGAGGAGTGAAGAAGGGCTCTGTTTGCTCAGCAGAAGGATCTTGAGGTAACCTGACAATGTGTCAGCAAAAGCTTTTTCAGGTTACCCCCATTAAGTCACCTGAGCCGAGAGGAGAAGCTGCCTGGCGGTAAAGCCTCAGTGATAAAGAAAGCAAACATCGCAGAAAGCTTATTTGAAGTTTTCTTCCTTCCCTCCTCGGCTCCTGTTAAAATCTCAAGTCCATCGGAGGATACAAAGAGACAGCCTAGCTGGGTGCAAAAAGCACTGGCTTTGGAGTCAGGAAGAACTGGTTTGCAGTCTTGCCTCACATACTTACTAGCTGTGTGACTCTGGGCACAGGGGTCTGAGACTTGGTTCTCTTCTCTGTAAAGTGGGAACATAAACACAGGGTTGTGTGGGTCAAATGAAATCATTTCTGTCAAGTGCTTTGTAACCCTGAAAGGGCTATAGAAATGTGTGATGGGATCACTTTCATATCTCAAGTCACTCCAAGTGGTCGGAGGGAGGCTTGAGAACCTCAGCATCCGCTCTGAGCCCGCAGGTGTCCACATGGAGCTGTGGAAATGACAGTTGACTTGGTCAATCCAGGCTTGGCTAAGTCTTCCATTGAGAATCCAGAGGATGGCATCTTCCCATCATTTCACTTGGGATAGGCGTGAGGCAGAGAATGAAGGTCTGGAACTGGTGATTCATTCGTGTAGAATAGCGACAGTGAGGGAAAATCTCCCAATGCAGGTCTGCTTCCTAGCGGTGAGACCTCGGCCAATTCTTTCCCCCTTTCTGAGTCTCAGCTTCCTCCTCCATAACATAGGGCTAAGAAGCTGAGCGTTAACTCAAGTCAGAGGACCTGGATTCAAATCCTGACCCCAGGTATCCTTGCACAAGTCATTCCCCTCTTCGATCCTCAGTTTCCTTATCTGGAAAGTGAGCTATTTCACTTAGATGAGTTCAAAAGACCCTTCTGGCTCTAGACTAAGGGCTCCATTTCTTCCTCTACCTAGTCGTGACCTGCGCTGCAAGGCGTGTCACCTTCCTGGCCTCAGTTTCCTTATCTCTAAAATGGGGGAGGGAGCCTGCTGGCATGTCAAGGATTGTTGCCAGGGTCTAATAAGACGATGCCTTTAAAGCATTTTGCAAATGTTAATTAAAGCCCGTGTCCATGTGAGTTGGGATGATGGCTGCTGTTACCAGTAACATAGAATCCGGAAGGCTTGGGTTCAAATCCTGTCTCTGACCTTTACTACGTTTCTGGAGTTCTTTTCCAACCCAGATTAGAGGACTCCATCATGGGAATGGAAAAGGGGGGATATTTGTTCAGTGATTCCCTGGACCTGCCTGGCGTCAATAATGACCTTCCAGCTGGGCCCGGAGCTAGAAGAGGGGCAATGTCCCCCTCTTCCCCCACCCCAGGGCTGCCCTCACTCATCATGCCCTTTGCAGCCAACGTCACCATTTCTAAGGCCCTAAGAACTGGAGCCTGGTGGATGACGCATTTCGGTCAAGGACCCCATTCACCCAAACCCGGGAAACGAAAGATTTGAGAACCCCGGACAGTACCAGGAGACTGGCCGAGCGCCTTGGGGCCTGGGGATCTGGCTGAGAGGCGGAAACTCAAGTGAGGAGAAGAACAAACAGCGCTTTGGGAAAGGAGGAAGAGAGTCCTCCCAGGCCCGGCTGGGGCCGCAGAGCAGTCCCGGGGGGGGGGGGGGGGCTGGACCCCCTCTGTGTCAGTGACTGCTTGGAGAGGGCCGGGAGCCGGCAGTGCCCAGGGGGCCTATTGGGAGGGCGCTTGTCCCTCCTCCAAGCTGCCCTGGGGCCTGGCTCACTTTGTGTGCCCGCTCTCTGGACCTGTGCCATCCCCTGGAGTGCTTCCGTCACTCACCTTGGAGTGGCTGGGAACTCTGTGAGCTTCAGAAGGGGCCTGCTCTTGGGGGAGCCCAGAGGGCTGGCATCTGCTCCTGGTCTCTCTCAAGCCTCCAGGCTCCGAGAGGGTTAGTTTGAGACAGTATCTCTAAAGCACTTAGCGTAGTGCCCAGCACACAGGAGGGGCTTAATGAGTGCTTATTCCCCATCTCCCATCCTGGCCACCGGGGCTGTAGGGCTTCCCCTGGGCCATAGGATCCAGGCATTAGACCAGCCACCCACAGGCCTGGGGGAGGCCTCCATTTGCTTCTCTCAGGGTAGAAGGCAGTGGAGAGGAAAGGCCCCAGGGAAGTGTCCCCCGGGGGACCAGATTGGAGCTCATAGGCGAAAAAGAAAAGCACCCTTGTAAGTGCTCCCGTGCCTCAGGGTGGAGCCAAATGCAGCTAAGCCAAGTACAAAAGCAGGCTGGACCCTACTCTCAGGGGGCTTACTTTCTCCACTTACTGATTTGAAATCAAAGGGAGGCGCTGGCACAATTGGGGGGGGGATGGGCTGGATGGGGAGGGTTGAAGGTCAAGAAGAGCCTGCCGGGGCCCGTCCTGAACAGGGAATGCTTCCACATGAATGCACAGCTTCTACAGTTTGCCAGTTCATTTAGCCTCAGTCTTCTTATCTATAAAGTGGGAGCATGCTGGCTGTGATGTCTGTGTCATTTCCCTTTTCAGTTGCTAAGAACTCCCAGTAAGGAAACTCCTTCCACTGGTGCAGTTTGCCACCCCCTCCCCCCCACACCATAGCTTCCAGCCCCGAAAACTGCACCAGTGGAAGGAGTTTCCTTACTGGGAGTTCTCTATATGTGAGAGAATGGGTGGTCGTTTCTCAATGAGGATATAACAGTCAGTCATACTTCTCCTGACCTGTTTTTAGGACAAAGGCCTCAGATCCCTTCCTCCCCCTCTGGCTAACAAAATCAGATGGCTCAAGGAGCCCTGGTCTCAATAAGGTCCGTGCTGGAGTTATGCCCACATAAGGAAGAACTGATTAGGGATGGGAATACTGCGTCTGATTAGCTAGTTTTTGCTCGTATATTGTAACCCTTGAGTAACTAGACCAGTGATGAAAAAGGGGAGGGTCCATTCACATTAGGGACTAGGGTTTAAAACAGGGACTGTGAGCCCCTTTCTTTGTACCCACTAGCTGCAGACTAGGGTGTCCCCTTCTCATTAGAAGGGAATAAAAGAGCCTTTGTCACATCAATGCTGAGTTCCCGAGAATTATTGAGAAGAGGATTGTTTTCCCTCACAAGTATGCACCATTGAATGAGAAGGTGGACAGAAGGAGAGATGGTTAAATGTTGGAAGATACAGCTCAGGGATGAGAGGCCAAAGGCTTGAAGCCCCTGTGGAAACATCTAAATCATGACTTTGAAAGGAGTTGGATGGAGCTGGATACAGTGACCTGACACATGACATGACCTGCATATAACCAGCAGGAAAGACTTGTTCCTTGTGGGGAAGACATCCCTGAATGAGCTCCCTGCGTACAAATCAGGGCACCCACTTGTGAGAGCCAAGATCAAAGCTGATGTTGCCCCAGAAGAAATGGTAAGAAGGAGAAGCCAAGGTCGCCATTATACTCCTCCAGCCTGTTCCATTTCAACAAGCAGTTGATATTACTGGCCTTTTCTTATCCCTCCTCCTTTTTTTTTTTTTTTAAAGTTATACATGAGTGGTCATGCAAAACATCTCCACATTAGCCAGGCTGTGAAAGGAACCAGACAAAAACAAAACTTCAGATTAAGGAACTATCAAAAAACGATGCTTCAGGGGGTGGCTAGGTGGCACAGTGGATAAAGCACCGGCCCTGGATTCAGGAGTTCCTGAGTTCAAATCCAGCCTCAGACATTTGATACTTACTAGCTGTGTGACCTTGGGCAAGTCACTTAACCCCCACTGCCCTGCAAAAAAAACAAAACAAACAAACAAAAACGATGCTTCAATCTGTTTTCGGATACCATCAGTTCTCTCTCTGTAGATGGATTGCAATTTTTATAAGTCCTTCAGGGTTATATTGGATCATTGCCTTGCTGAAAATCACCAAGTCATTCCCAGCAGATATCTTACACTATTGCTGTTATTTTGTATACAGTACATTTCACTCTACATCAGGTTTTTCTGATAGCATCCTGCTCATTTTTTTTTTGTTTCTGATAAAGTAACTAACAAAAAATTATCTTTCAACCTGTATTCAAATACCATCAGTTCTCTTTCTGTAGATGGGTTGCATTTTTCATAAGACCTTCAGGGTTGTCTTGTAGGATCATTGCATTGCTGAAAATAACTGAGTCATTCACAGCAGATCATCTCACAATTTAACTGTTATTTTATATCCAGTAGATTTCACTTTGCATCGGCTCATGCAGGTTCCTCCATTTCTTTCTGATAGTATTCTGCTCCTCATTTTTTATAGTAAACTACATTTATATAGTACTTTAAAAAGAGATTTTCTTACAATAAACCCATGAAGTTGATTATTGCAACAACGGTAATAGATAACTTTTATATAGTACCTTAAACTTGACAAAGAATTTTCTTCACAATAGCCCAGCAAAGGAAGTACCATATGGTTTGTCATCATCAATCAATCATCAACCATCAATTCTCCTCCTCCTCATCAATCAATCCTCATCTTCCTCCAATCATCATCCTCATCGTCTTACACTACTCTTGCCTCTGCTTCAAAAGTTTGTCACAATTACTTTCGTTGACTGTTTCCCTCCCCATGATATTTACTCTGCCTTCTATCTTCTTTTGCCCCATTCCTCCTCCAAAGTGTCTTGCTTCTGACGGCCCCTCCCCGTGGCTACTGCTTGAGCTCTCTGAAGCGCTGGGCCACCACGTTCTCCTGGGTGCTCTCTCCTCTCTGGCTCTCCATGACCGCCCTCTCAGCTCTTCTCTGACCTCTCTGACTGTCCTCCAGCTCCATGACCTTGAGCTGCATCTCTAAGCCTTGCTGACTACAGTTTGTGAGCCCCAGGGCCCTAAGTAGTGGCTTGTACTGAATGGGGAAATTGGGCAGCCGTTCCTTCCTCTGGCTTCCTGACACGAAGCCTGTGCTTTCAATACCAAGGTTCTCCCAGGGTTCTGTGTGGCTCAGATCACGGAACTGAGCAATGTCATCCTCAAACAGTAGCCCTAAGAGGACCTCAGCACATCTATGGGGACTCTCCCTTGGGCTCGGGCCCTTCGTGAAACATGTCCCATCATGAGGGGAATTATCTAGAGAGCATAGCATCGGAAGAGTTGCAATCTATAAGGTTTGCTTCTTGGGTAGCAAGATAGCAAATGGGAGATATTGCTAAACGTTAGCCTGACAGGAGAACAGAGCTAGATCAGGAGGAAATCCCAGGGGCCATCTTGTCAAAGAAACGACAGCCTGCCCAAGGAAGCCCCAGAGCCAAGGTTCACATTCTATGCATGTGCTTGGTTTTCCAAGGCTGCTAGGCTTCAGGGGCGCCATGTTCTTAGGTGCACAGCCTAGAAAGGCTGGGCTAGTTGGGGTTCCCTGGTCCCCTGACAACAGTGTCCTTTTCATAGAGGGCTTATTGGTAGTGGATGGGGGTAGTGAAGCAGGACTGGGCCACACTCAATCTTCTAAGGGACTTTTCATTGGTCCTTCCCACTTAAACCCCCCAGAGACAGAACAATAGGAATTGGGCTTTTCAAAAGCATCTTTTGGAGCCCTGGCCCCTGATGCCCCCTATCATGCAGGTGCTTTAGCACTTAATTTCCAAATTCAGGACTGGAATGACAGAGAAATAAGTTGGCTATAGCTTCCCCCTGGGCTCCTCTAACCAGAGCATTGTCTTAACTGAAGAAATCATGAGCATTTCCCCAGGGGACCCTTGCCTGGCCATCAGCACTCACCATCTCCAGGCCCTGACAGAAAATGGTCAAGCTAGCAAACAAACACACAAACAAAAGCTGTGTGCCATGAGTTGTTTCCTCCTCTGCTGCAAAGCATTGAGAGTTTGACAAAAAGGGTGAAATTAGAAAAAAGCAGCCACATGTCAATGAGTCCTCAGCATCCTAGCTAGACACGTGAGGGGGCATGCAGAGCTGCTTTCCTGAGGCTTTTCTTCTCTGGCTCAGAAGTCTGGCAGTGACGGAGGCTGACGGGAAGCTGGGACAGTGCTCGGGGAGGGAATCTGGTCCCTGGGTGTACAATAAATGTCTCTTGAGAGAAGCCCTTTGAGAATCTTTCTGGCTTGGTCCCTAGGTAGGATGCCAGGACCCTTCGATCCATGGGCTTTCGGGAGCCCTGGGTTTGAGAAGATGCATCATCATAGGATGAGGGCTGAACTTTAATAACCAGTCTTGGGCTCAGATCCCAACCCTGCCACTACCGACTTGTGTTGACTCTGGGCAAGTCATCTCATCTCTCAGACTCAGGTTCCTCATTTGTAATATTAGAAGCTTAGACTAGATGACTTCTCAGGTCATCTCCATCCTAGTCCTGGCTCTTCCACCAACTAACTGCATAATTTTTCAAGTCCCTGGGCCTCAGTTTCTTCCTCAGTAAAATGAAGATTTGGTATCAAATGATGTCTTAGGCCACCCCTATAACATATTCTCTTGTGTTTCTAATAAAACCTTATTTTGCATTGAATTATTGTATTGTACTAGAGTTGGGGAAACTGAGGCTGAAAGAGGCATGCCTGAGATCTCATAGTAAGTCTATACCCAAGCAAGAGATGGAGCTTCTATCTTTTAGACCCCGCCTGCTGCCCCAACCTCAGATCAGCCCAACAACCCTGGCACCTCTAGCTCTCTTCAGGCCCAGCTGAGATGCCACCCCCGGGAGGCCTTCTCTGATTGCCCCAGGTGTAGCACTTAGCCTCTGAAGTCACTGTGCTTGTACTTTGTATAGAGTTTGTATTTATCTTCATATGCATTGTCTCCTTCCCAGGAGAATGTAAGTTTTCTGAGGGCAGGGTATGTCTCCTTTTTGTCTTTGTACGCCCAGCACTAACACAGTGCCTGGCGCACAGTAGGTGCTTAATAAGTGTTGGTGAATCGAATTATTGATGTGCACCCTCTGTGCCAGGTTTTTGGGTCCTTATTTTAGGTTCTTGGGGCTATAATTCTGATTAATACACAAACTGCCCTCTGGGATCCCGCGGAGCTCCTCCCTGGGCTAAGTGCCTTCCTTGTTTGTACTCTGGCAAGAAGCCTTTTTCATCCCTAATCCTGATACAAATCACTGGTACAGACCAGTTCTAGGCAAGATAAATCAGGATGGCCTCAGAGGGAAGGCACCAGGATTCTCCCCTCCCAATGTAGCCCACTCCTCAGGGAGAACGCTGATTGGTAGCAAACTTCCCCTTGAGTCAGGTCAAGATCTGCCTTCTCCAAGACAATTGAAGCTTTTTTCTTCGAGAAGCATTATGTTCTCATTTCCAGGTGTAGCCACATCCCCTTATACAGACAGGGAGAAATGGATCCACACTGAGGCTCAGTGCGTGTTCCATGAACAAACCAGAAGAACCCACCATCCCTGACCAAAAAAGGGGAAGAGGTTTTCCCTAAAGTTGGTCTTCTAGGGCTCTGAATGTTTGCGTGGCTGATTCCAATAGGAGGAGCATGGCCCCAGGGTCATGGCCCCAGGGTTCTCAGCAGGTCACTGGCCGATGAGGAAACACCATCCACCTGAGCCAATCCGACATTATCAAGTGTCTGCCATCCGCAAGACTACACCAGGACAAAATGGAAAATAGTCACTTCTGTGCTGCCTAAATATCGCTATTGGCACAAGCATGAGCCCCCATCAGTGTGGTTCAGTGCAAAGAACATTGAACTTACCGTCAGAGAATCTTCTTGTTGTTGTTGTTTGTCCTTCATTCTCAAAGAGGACCATGACATCACAGGTGATGTCATGGCTTAAGGTGAATTGAATTTAAATAAAGGAGGACTGTGCAAGGTCACCAAACTCACTCGAGCCATCTGGATCCAGTGGCAAGAAATATATCAGGATGACTGTAGATGACCCTGGATGTTTGAAGGAATCAGGGTTAAGGTTAAGTGACTTGCCCAGGGTCACGCAGCTAGCAAGTGTCAAGTGTCTGAGGCTGGATTTGAACTCAGGTTCTCCTGACTCCAGGACTGGCGCTCTATCCACTACACTTCCTAGCTGCCCTACAGTTAGAGAACCTGGAGGCTCAAAACCTGACTGTTCACTATGGCCTTGGGAGAGTCACTCCATCTCTACAGGCCTCAGTTTCCTCTTCTGTTAAATCAGGGTGTTGGACTAGACATATCTCAAGTCCTTTTGGCTCCAGAGTGAGGATCTTAAACCTCAGAACTACTCAGTTCAGAGGCATTGGGCCTCAGGCTCACATGGTGGTGCCAAGGAGAGAATCTCACTGTTCAGAAGAAATCTGGGCCGTGACACACTGTGTGATGATTAAAAAGTGGAGAGGCATAGTCTCTGGGTAATTTAATTATTTTATTAACGAGACCAGCAGGTTATTAATAAAAGGATGGTCATTCTCTGTCTCTCTCAGACCAAAGACAATCATAGCAGCGGGACTCATCATTTTTATTTCCTTGAAGCAGTAGGTGGTCAATAGGGTTGAGAGAGAGATTATCTCCACTCAGTTCATCTACACCCTTGGGCTATCAATTCAAAGAATATATTCCCTCTTCAATTCAGTTCAACATGTGTGGCATTGCTTGCTTTGGGGTTTTAGCATCACTGACCTTGAGCTAGATGGAACCTCAGAGACCACTGAACCTAACTCCCACCTGGTGGCAGCTCATGGATACCACAATGCCTAAAGTGCTGGACTTGGAGTCAGGAAGACCTGAGTTCAAATCCAGCCCCAGACACTTACTAGCTGTGTGACCCTGGACAAGTCACTTAACTGCTGTTTCTTCATTGTAAAATGGGGATAATAATAGCACCTCCCTCCCAGGGTGGTGGGGAGGGTCAAATGAGGTGATACTTAGAGAATGCTTAGCATGGTGACTGACACATAGGAGGTGCTTTCTGATGACTAGCTATGAGTATGAAAGAGATGATTATTCTAGATGGGGAAACTGAGCCTCAAGAAGCTGCCCAAGGCTATGCAGGCAGTACCTTTTCTGGCATGCCCCTGCCCCCACCTTCTGCCTCTTTTCCCTAGGGAAGAGCCCCATTTTCTTTCCTCGCTTACCTTTCTATGTCCAAACTCCTCAGCCTCGCCTGGCTCCATATTCTGTGTCTGTGAATCCTTTTGTACACTTTGCCTTTTTACAAAGGGACGGATGATGAGAGACTTCTTTTGAGGCCTGCCTTCTGCTTTTTCCTTTCAGAACCGTGGGAGGAATTAATCTATAACAAATAATTTTACTGACGGAAGCAAAGTCAAGAGAGATTTTAATGAAAGGAAGATCTCTCCTGGGTCGTATTCAATGCTTTTTTTTGAGATTTGAGTCACTGAGAGATCCAATTGTGAACCTTTGAATAAGAGTTGTCTGTGTTTGGTCTTCAGGAAGGTTTGGGATGGGTCTGGTGGGTGGAAGGAGGTGGAAAATAGAAGGGGGAGCCAGGGAAGAGAAGGGTTCGAGATCACACCAAGTGAGGGTCTTAGTTTCTGTGGGGATTTGCACTCTAAGACTACAAGGGTCAAAACTGGCTATTGATTACCTACCTCCTCATTTAGTTCAGTAAAGCTGATTAGGTATGGGAAGCACAGTCTCTATTTTAAACCAGAGGACACAAAGGCAAGGAGTATGTACCTGTGTGTGTGTGTGTGTGTGTGTGTGTGTGTGTGTGTGTGTGTGTGTGTCTGCTGGACCCCTCAGACTGGCTTTCTGGGGAAGTCTGCGGAGGGACCCCTTCCCACTTCTGAGAATCATCTTTTTAAATAGTTGAAGGAAATGCTAAATTTCAGTTAGAGGCTAATGAAAATAAAGATGCATGTTTTTCACCATACAAATCCACCCCCTTCCCCTCCCCCCCAGAAATCCCCTCATCACCAGGTTAAGAAGCCCCGATCTAGTCCAACACCCTCACTTTACAGACAAGGGAACTGAAGCCCACAAAGGTGACGTCTTAGCCAAGGTCCCATGGGTAGTATGTAATACAAACATGTATTAAACACCCACTTACATGCCAGGCACTTGCTGGGTGCTGGGGAAGGAGGGGAAAGACCCAAGAGACAGGGCTTATCCTTAAGGAAATCACAGTATTTTTGTTTGTTTTTGTTTTGTTTTAATCATAAAAGTATTTTATTATTTTCCAGTTGCATGTAAAGATAGTTTTCAACGTTTGTTTTCATAAGATTTTGAGTTCCAAATTTTTCTCCCTCCCTCCCTTCCCTCCCTCCTCTCCAAGACAGAAAGCAATCTGATATAGGTTATCCATGTACAATCACATTAAACATATTTCTGCATTAGTCATATTGTGAAAGAAGAATCAGAGCACAAGGGAAAATCCTCAAAAAAAGTAAAAAACAAAAACAAAAGTAGAAACAGTTTCCTTCAATCTGCATTCAGAATTCAGAGTTCTTTTTTCTGGATGTGGAGAACATTTCTCATCATGAGTTCTTTGGAATTCCAAGTCTATCACAGTTGATCATCACACAATGTTGCTGTTACTGTGTACAATGTTCTCCTGGTTCTGCTCACTTCACTCAGCATCAGTCCACTTAAGTCTTTCTAGGTTTTTCTGAAATCTGCCTGCTCATTGTTTCTTCCAGCACACTAGTATTCAGTTACATTCCTATATCACAACTTGTTCAGCCATTCCCCAATTGATGGACATCCCCTCAAGGAAACCACAGTCTAACAATACACACATATGTGGGTATGAAGAAAACACATAGAAAGCATTTATTAATCACCACCTGTGTGCACTCTGTCGTGATCTGAGAAAACAAAAGTACAAGGTAACTGGGGTGGGGAAGGCATCACTACCTGGAGGGGGTGGGGGAAGGGAACCAGCAAAGGCTTCCCATAGAAAGTGATGCTTGAACTGAGTCTTGAAGGAAGCTAGGGATTCTATGAGAAGTCCGGCGGGATGGGGGCATTTGAACCCAGGTCCTCAGTTTTATCTGAGGCCAGATTTGTGTGTTTATGGTGCAATGTAAGCTCCCTGAGGCCAGGGGCAATGCCCCCTTTTGCTTCTGTATCTCCAGTACCCACCCTGGTGCCTGATCTGTGGTAGAGGCTTCATAAATGCTTGCTGAGTGGTTGTTGGTAGTCCCCTCCCCCCAAAATGGCTGTAAAGATTTTGTAATTACTTATCTGTGTCTCTTTTTTTGGGGGTGGGGTGGGGCAATGGGGGGTTAAGTGACTTGCCCAGGGTCACACAGCTAGTAAGTGTCTGAGGCCGGATTTGAACTCAGGTCCTCTTGAATCCAGGGCCTGTGCTTTATTCACTGCACCACCTAGCTGCCCCCTATCTGTGTCTCTTGAGAAAGAATTCAAACTCCCCGAGGGCAGGAAATGGTTCACTCTTGTTTTCACATCCCCGTCTCATTGCCTGGCATGGAGTAAACGCTTAATACAGTCTTTGTTTAGAGGCAAGGTGAGCTGTACGACCACAGAGAAGTCTCTTCTCTGAGCCTCAGTTTCCCCATATGACAAAGGGAGATGATGCCAGTAGCACCCCATAGGGGTGTCAGAAAGCTCACCCTGAATCCACGTCAGTGCCTTTCCCTCTCTGGGCCCCCAGATCCAGACCTGGCTGCTGGAGGGGCCAAGGGGAAAGTCAAGCTGGATGGCGATCTGGTCATTAGTCACGCCCCCCCCCCCAGATGAGGGCTTCACCGTGTGGGAGGGAGCTGGCACATTGCCCTCTGGGGAGCCAACCTCCATTTCTTCTGCTTGATTGAATACAAGCTGGAATCGTGCTCATCCTTTTCCTCTGACGGCTTTTTCTATAGAGGTTGTTTCTATGGCAGCAGATATTGGGCTGAGGTCATCTCAGGGCGAGTGCTATGAAGAGGGGGAGAAGAAGGGGGAGCTGGAAGGGCCGGGCTTAGAATCAGGGCTTCTTTATGTCTGGAAGGGATGTTACAGAGAGGGAAACTGAGGCACGGGAGAGGAAAGAACTTGTTTAAGGTCATGCGTCACACAGGTGGCCATCAGGACAAGAGCCCCAGCACCCTTATTTTCCCATGTTTCCCTCTGCGCTCAGGGTGACTGACTGTGTGTGGTTGGTGTGTCGAATGATGTCTAGGGTTCTGTTTATTTCCTCATGGGGAAAACAGCAGGAGAGGGATGGGGTGAGTCATTTTGTCTGTTACCAGCTTGCTGAGGAACCTCGGATCAGGGCATGCAAGACTGAGGGGGCAAACGGAGGGTGCCACAAAATTCATCGACAAGTATTTACTATGTACCCAGTGTGTGCTGAGGGTGCAGAGATCAAAAACTAACCCCTCAAGGGGTTACACTGTACAGGGGAGGGGAGGGAAGGGCTTTAACGTTTATTCAGACTCAGAAGGGAGAGAAGACCAGTAATGAAGACTGGGGATGGGAGAGGGCAACAAAAGTTTTCTTTATGAAATGGCACCCGGGGTTACCTTTAAGGAAACTAACGATTCCAAAAAGTGCAAGTTGGGGTGCATAGGGTGCAGCGTGTACAAAGATGGGGTGGCAAGGGATGGAAGGCTGCCTTCTGGGAGCAGCGGAGAGGACAGTCTGACCAGAACATGGAATCCATGAAGGGAAAGGAGTCCTGGGATATTGGTCTGGAATGGTAGGCTGGGCCAGACCACGAAGGCCGTCCAATACCAAGGCGGGAGTTGGCGCTTCTCTCCTCACTCCGATCTGTCCTCCACACAGAGCTACCCAAGTGATTCCCTTCAAGCACAGGTCAGAGGGGGCCCCCCCGCACCCCCCGACCCAATAAATTCCAAAGCGAAGTCTGACCCAAGCAGGAAGCTGTAGTGACCCTCCGCTGGGAAGGCTTCCTCGGTAAGACCTTACCGAGTACTTAAAGGAAACCAGAGAGGTCAGTAGGTAGAGAGGAGGAGGGGAAGAGCAGTCCAGACCTGGGGGATGGGCAGTCAGAGAATGCCCAGAGCCCAGAGATGGAGGGATGGACTAGCCAGGAGGGGCGGGGCACTGGATCCACCAGTCAGGAGATGAGGTGCACAAAGCCTGCAAAGCGAGGAGAGGCAGGTGACGAGGGGCTTTGAAGGCCAGACTGAGCCTTTTGTATTTGCTCCTGGGGGACATAGAGAGCCCTGGACTTTACTGAGGAGGGGGTGATATGGTTGGACCTGGGCTTTAGCAAATGTACTCTAGTGGCTGATGGCAAAGAAAAGGCTTGAACCCCACTCCACCCAAAGTACAGGAGAGCCCCGAGGGGATAGAATGTCACAGACAACTGACGCCTGGCACCCCAGACACATGTGACATTTCCTCCATCACCCTGGGGACATGCTCTCCTCCCCACTGACATCCTGGGGCAGAAGGCCAAAGGTGACTGTGGCATCCTCTCCCTCCTTGTTCCCCTTGGCTATGACAAGGATTCCAGGCTGCATCAGAGAGTCCATCCCCTGCAGTCCTCAGGCCCTCCCACCTTGTGACGGGTCCTTGGATGGGAGGGGATCTAAAATTCTGGTGGCTGCTGAGTCAGGGCATCTTAAAGATGCTGACCCTTCACCTACACCATTAATGGAAACAACCTATGCTGGGGTTAGGGTGGAACAACACACAGTGTCCATGTGGGCTTTGTTCTCCAGTCTCTGGAGAAATATCTCTAGCAGTGTCCGTGAGGGTGAGCAGCACCATCTTAAGTGGTCTGGGCTCAGCCAAACCTCCTCACACTGATACATGTACCTGTTATGTCTCCCATTGGAACGTGGGTTCCTTCACGGGAGAGGTTTCATCTCTGCATGGGCATCCCCAGCAATTGGCGTAGTGCCTGACATACAACAAGTGCTTAATAAAGGCTGACCGACTTGGGCAAAGGGAGGCAGTGATGGTTCTGGAGCGTGGGAGTGACATGATCCGATATAGGAATGGCTTAGGGAAATCACTTTGGCTGTTGGTGGAAGAGAGAGTGGAGAGGCGAGAGACAGAAGGCAGGAAAACCCTTTAGGAGGCTGCTCTGATTTCCCATGTGAGAGGCGATGAAGGCCTGAATGAGGGTGAGTAGAAAGAAGTGGGTAGATGCGAGAGAAGTTGTTGAAGTTAGAACTGGGCTTTCTATGTGCTAAGCACTGGGAATAACAGGAAAGGGAAAAGCCAGCAAAGAGAGTGTCTAGAGGAGAGGGGGGCCAACTGTGCCAAACATGGTGAACAGACCAAGAGTCCTGAGAAAAAGACCACTGGGCTGAAGCCATTGCGACCCTGTAACCTGGGAAGGGGGAAGCTTAGAGGAAGGCTGGCAAGAGTCTGAGAAATGAGGGGGAGCTACAGATGCGAAGGCACAGAGGTGGCTTTGTCTTGGAGTCTGGCCATGAAACAGGGGACAGATATGGGATGGTGGCTTGAGGAGGCGCATCAAGTAAGTGTTTTTATTTCAAAGTGGGAAGGAGAAGAGAGAGATTATCAACAAACTAGGAAAAAGTGATGAAGGAGAAAGCAGCGTCGGCTGGACTCAGGAGGGGACCCCTGCGATGAGCCTTCAAGGGAGTGAAGGATTCTGGGGGCCATGAACAAGAAGAGAGGGTGTGCTCAGGGTGGGAGGCAGCTTGTATTAATGCGTGAGTCGGGAGGTGGCAAGTTGAGTTTGGGGAAGACAGGACGGAACTCATTGCGAAGGACTTTAGACTCTAGGATAAGGGTTTTGTCGTTTGGGACCAAAGACACTGCTCTTTTCTGGCTCTCCTTCTGCCTGTCTGAATGTTCCTTCTCAGTGTCCTGTGATGAATTTAAGAACTGTGCCCTGCCTTCCACATCTCCCAAGGCCCTGTGCGACGCCCTCTGTTCTCCCCCCTCCACACCTTTTCTCTCTGTGATCTCATCTCCAAGCAGCTGACCCCCAAAGGGCATAGGGAGCCACGGATGCTCCTGGAGCAGGGATGTGCCACGCTCAGACCTGTGACTAAAGAAAATCCTTTTTATGAGGAGGAGGAAGTGAAGAAGGGAGGGAACAGAAGGGAAGCCCCTTGTACCTTCCAGTCCTTCTCACTGGAGCTCACGATTCTATTATTTGAAGGCGACAGTCACCTCCCTCCCTCCCCACCAAGGGTGGGCCCTGAAGATGGCCTGTGGTGATGAAGGGCGTCCCCCCAAGCACATGTGGGAGTCTCCCTCCTTCAGCAGAGCTGCCGAGGTTTGCCCAAGACACCGAAATGTTGCAGCAGGAAATTATTCCAAGCAATTATGGACAGGTGGTTTGGGGAGCAGAAGGGTCCCGACACGAGCTGCTTTGGGGTATGTCTGCGCTGCTAGAGGGGAAGGGCTCGTCTAGAACTTCAGGATGAGCATGTGTGTTCCTGCAAACAGAGGCTTTTAAGAAAATGGAACTGGCTGCTTTGTGAAGGAGTGAGTCCTCTGTGACTGCAAGTGTGCAAGCAGACTGGACTGTCTGTCTGATCTGTCAAGGATGCTACCCTCAGTTTTGAGATGCCCAAGAGGCAATTGGACACACACAGAGTGTGCACATGCACATACACATATGCACATGCACACACACACACATGCCCTGGGATTGGAGCTCAGGAGAGATACTAGGGCTGGATGTATAGATCTGAGAGTCACTTGCATAGAGATGAGAAGGGACTCCCTGGATGGGAGAGAGAGGGAAGGGAAAAGGACTAGGGACAGAAGCTTGGGATGCACCCACTGGGCACAGTGGACACAGGCTGGATAAAGAGCCATTCCAGAATACTGGGGCAGACAAGGAAGGAAGAGAACCAGGAGAAAGTATCATCACAAATGATGACATCGCCCAGAGAAGAGGGGGATGGGCAGCATCCACGGCATAGGCAAGACTGAGGAAGAGGAGGGCTGCGAAGAGTGAAGTTCTCCCTTCAGAAGAAGCCCTTCTGCCACCCTGAGCCTCAGTTTCCCTATCTGTAGAAGAAGGGTTCGCAGCCTGGCCTGTGGGTTGCCTTCTTTTTGGCCGCACTCACAGGGAAGTCATGAGCACTCAGCACAGTGTGGCGCATAGTAGGGCTTAGTGAATCTTTGATGAATTGAATCAGATTCTGGACTCTGAGTCGTAGAGCCAGAGAGGGCCTTGAGCTCGTCCGGTCCATCCCTCTCATTTTACAGAATCAGAAACTGAGGCCCAGGAAAAGAAAGGTGTTGGTCCAAGGGTGAGGGACCTGGAGCTGGGCCCACAGCTGCCCAGTGGGCTTCCTGCTCTGGCCCAGTCTCTGCTTGCCCCCACGTGAGCGGGCTGGAGGCGGGGCCATCATTCCATAACTTTGCCGTGCCCGGCTCGATCGCCTTTGTTTGTGTCTGTTTGGTGGGGTTTCTTTGGCACTTTGGGGAGAGAGCCTTGGCCCGGCTCCAGGAAGCCCCCTAGGAGGCTGGGAGTGGGTGGGGGAGGGGGAGTCCGAGGCAGGAATGGTCCCCAGCCTCTCCACTTCGTTGTCATTAGCGGAGATAGATCTGCCCAAGAGAGTCTAAATTTAACAAAAACCCCGCCTTCTGCTTTCTTCCTCCACCCCTGCAAGAGGCAGACTGGGCTTATTGCTTCTGGCCCAGACCCAGGGAACACCAAGGGGTAGGAAACAAGCCCTAGAAATTTGAAAAATGTCGGACAAGGATGGGGAGTGTTCGGTCTCCCGATGCAAACAGAGATGACCTTTCCCCTGGCTTTGTTTTCTGAGGTGACTGGACAGCCTGTGACCAGAGGGGCCGGTCACTGAGGAACATCAGGCACGTTGGAGGAAGACCCTGAGAAGCAGCCGCCAGGTCCCTGCTAGCCCAGGGGCTCGGCCTGTGTCCTGGGGTCTCTTCCTGCTCTAATTCTGGGGTCCATGATGAAACCAGACTGAGTGCTGGGCCTGGAGAAGAGAGAACACGTACCTGGCTCCTTTGGGGGAAGCTGTGTGTGCACGTGCATGCGCACGTGTGTGTGAGTGTGTAAATGTGTGCATGAGTGTATAGGTGTGTACACGTGCACTGTGTGTTTGCATGTGCATGCATGCATGTGAGGAGGTGTCTATATACAGGTTTATATGTAAGTGTGGGCACGCACAGAAGGGTGTACATGCATGTGTGTGTGAATGTGTGAGTGTGTATTGTGCTGGCTATGGGCCGGCTGACCTGTTTATTTTTCATTCTGGTTTGGACTCAGGCTTTTCTGGGCGCTTTGTTTGCTTCCGGGGAAGCCTCTCTGAGCGGGACTCGGGGCAGGAGACCCTAGAAAAAAGTGTCTGTGGAGCTCCCCCTTCTAGATGCTGCTGTCCAGCCTCTTCTAGGTCTAATGGTCTGCGTTGCCTCCATCTAGAGCCTTGCAGGACCTCCGAGGTTCTGAGTCCAAAGGCCACACATCCCAGATGGGGGGAGGCTGAGAGAGGGCAAGGGGCGCAGTCCAAATCAGCTGGGAGTCAATATTGGAAGCAGGATTTGAACCTGGGTCCTTTGGCCCCAGAACCAGTGTTCCTTCCCCAGCCCCAGGTCTGGGCAGTGCTCAGAACAACTGGTCACAAAATCTCTGCATGGTTGGGCCCGTCGGGCCTCCTGAAGTGGCTGCTCAGCCCCTCCCCGCCCCCCAGGCTCAGAGAGGGTGCCCAGACATGCCCAGGGTCACTCTGCGGGGGAGCGGATGCGGAAGGTGTGCACGTGGGTCTTGCTGGGTTCTTGAGCAGTCCGGGCTCTGCTGCTTTCACCTTGCTCTCATGCTAGCGGGGCTTTGTGGGAGATGCAGGGGCTTTGACTCCAGGCCTGCTGAGCCCCAAAGTGCTGCCTTTAAGGAGATTTTGAACCCAGTTCTCCTGTTTCCTGCCAGATTCTGGCCATTTGGGGTCTCGGGGTGGGGAGTGTGGCCTGCCTCCCGGTGTGGCCCCCCTGTTGGGGTCCCAACAGCTCCCTCTGCCATCCAAGAGAATTCCACAAGCATTTGATTTTCGTCACCTAGGCCAGATTTGGGGAGGGGTTGGCGCACGGGTGTCGGGTAAAGAGAAGATGGCAGCAGATGCCAAACTCCAAACAGCAGCGATGGGAGAGAAAGGGCCTGAGGGGTAGGAAGTGCCCTGAGCTGAGCTTTGCTGGGAGGGAGCTGCAGACAGAGACAGAGGGGAGGAGAGGGGGCATTCCAGGTGTGGAGACAGCCGGGAAAGAGGGTGCAGTGCCGAGTCTGTGGCACTGCAAGTCTTCCAGTGCAGGAGGGGGAAGGGAGACTGCGCAGGGGCCCTGGTCAGGTGGGTGGGGGTGGACGGGGGAGGGGATGGGGGGGCTCTCTGGTCCTAGGGGGGAGCCACCGGAGCTTCTTGAGGAAGGGGCTGGCCTGTGCTTCCCCCATGTCTCCTGGGCAGGTTGTGGAGGAATGTCTTAGGGCCTCATTGACTCTCTCTGTGAAGAGAGGCCCAGCTTTACCCAGACCCCAGAAGCCTCCACGGCCCCATGAGTCACCACTGAGGCTGCCCGGGAAGCCCCCTCTTGGGGTCCATGTTCATCATTGTCACTGGGACCAAATCATGTTAATCCGTTAGCAAGGACCACAATCGATGAACCCCAAGGAATTGTTCTGGGTTCCAGGTGCAGAGGCAGGCCCAGAGCTGATGCCTTAGGGCATGGAGAGGAAGAGCGACCTTCTTCCCCATCGCAGGCAAGTGCTGGCATTTTTGCTCATGCTGCCCGACCCACAGCCTAGCATCCTACACCCTGAGTCCTCTCCTTGCCCTTGTCCCATTCCACCTTGTCTCATATCCCCTCATCTGTGCTCACACAGCATCTTCCTTGGCTGGTATTCACAGGATGATGAGTCCTGGAGGGTTTTTGTTTCTGTATCTCTGGTGTTTTACCTGCTGCCTTGCATATGCTAGGTGCTTAATAAATGCTCATTGGAGGCACATGATTTAGACATAAAGGGTGATACTACAGGCAGATTAGGAAAGGAAGGAATAGTTTACCTGTCAGATGTATGGAGAGGAGAATAATTTATGACCAAACAAGAGATAGAGAACATTATGAAATACCAAATGGATCATTTTTATTATATTAAATTTAAAAGGTTTTATACAAACAAAACCAATGCAAGCAAGATTAGAAGGAAGGCACAGAAAGCTGGAAAACATTTTTATAGCCACTGTTCTTGATAAAGGCCTCATTTCTTTCTTTCTTTTTTTTTTTTTTTTTTGCAAGGCAATGGGGGTTAAGTGACTTGCTAGCAAGTGTCTGAGGCCGGATTTGAACTCAGGTACTCCTGAATCCAGGGCCGGTGCTTTATCCACTGCACCACCTAGCTGCCCCCTAAAGGCCTCATTTCT